>NC_135233.1:885296674-885596674 GCF_051348905.1 Ranitomeya variabilis
AAGTTATTCTCAGAGATATTTGTGTGTCAGTTGTCATCTAACCCACCATCCAGACATCATAAAATGATTTTCTTATGACTTTGAAATAAACTGAGCTACGAGATTACATTTTCCTCCCTTTTTGTGGAACACTAGTTAGTCCTAGCTCTTATACCTATAAAACTGCCTACATCCATATGGATACATTGAAACTTCTCCAAAAGACCCCCATTTACCCTAAGACTGTGCAGGCATGACCAATTACCAGTTCAAAGTCTGTGACACTTGCTATGTATGAAATGTGTTTGGGTAGATAATGAGGAACATATTTGTTGAAATATATTGTGTTCCAATCATTTGTTGGCGAGAATTGAAAGTGACACAAGAAGCTTTTCATTGTCAGGAGGAGAATGGATCTGTATTTTATCTGACAATGGATGTTTTGGAAACTGAATGTCATGTACTGAGCCGGCGACTGTGGAAAGATTGTAGGGCCAAGCCTGGTCATGAAGCGGTAAGTACATCAGGATTTTGCCCTCAGCTCATTTATAACTTAGCATATCCTCTCACTCCTACTTCTAAAACTTTGCTCATGTTGCAGCTTTATTCTGGAATGCCTCATGTTGGACTATGAGACTAAAGCAGTCCATACGCATGTTGGCAGGCCCACTCACTGATTCCATGATTGTAGACACCTGTGAGGCTACTTAGTGGACACACCTTGATTTAACATGTCCCTTTTGTCGCATTATTTTCAGGGGTACCATCATTTCTGTCCAAGCCTATTTCATGAGTTTTATTTTTTTTTTAATTCTGTGGAAGCATGTTTGAAAAGCAATGTCTGACTTTCATTTGTTCATTTTCATAGTTTTTTTTAATTTATTATTACTTTTGTCAGATTCAAGTTATTTCTGTGACCATTGTGGGTTTTTCTGTCATTAAACGAGGGGTAACAACAATTTTGACCATTTGTGTACATTTAAACAAAACTTGCTTTAATGGGGATTTACGTATAAATATAACAAACTCTAATTTTTTCTTTTTTAATGGATGGTAGTTGGTCAGAGCACAGATGTTAATATGAATCACAGGTGTAAGGCACGATTGGCCTGATGAAGCCATCAGTATAAAGCGTTATGCCACAGCCGGTCTCCTGAGGCAAGTCAGCCTTCATACAGGAAACCTCTGTAGTTATAATATGGACTTGACCACCTCGGAGGAGCCGAGTTCTTTCAATGGCGCTCCGACCCCCACCTTTTAAACCTAAAGCCTGCTCAATCCCATCCTGCAGACCAAGAAAGGAAGATATCCAAATTATATCAGTCAGATGAGCTTCTTAATCTTTTTTATAATAATTGTTTCAGGCCTTTGGAGAGTGCAGAGCAACATTTCAATTGAATAAGCCCGAGAGGATTGCTCACCTTTACAACTATGATTGTAGACTGAGTCCAGGTACGGTATCTTATGATCATGTATTGACTGCGCCTATTAAAACCTCTGTCATCCTGTTTGTGCACTTTGTTAAGGGGCCTACTTTATACAGGTATTATTATCTATTGCCACATTCGCACCTGATTTTAAAATCGTGTTTTGCTTTTACGGTGAGATGATTTATCAGGGACTCTGAGGCTACAGTTGGTTATATACATGCAATAGATCACACGTAAGTAGCCGTCTCCGTGACTCTTTTCTAAAGATGTTTGCCCTGATACGCCAAATATGTAGGTATATTTCACTAGGACACCATAGATAGTCCACTACCAGACATATCTGGGCTTTCTCATCTCTATGAGAAGCAGTCGAAATTCAGCAACACCTTCACCTACATAAAGTGCAAGGATATGGCTCAATGTTCCAGAAAGATTTATCTATATAAGGATGTATTGTAAATGCCCTTGCTTAATTACTGTCTCTATACAATGTGCAAAAGAAATGGTTTAAAATTATGTCTCAAAAATGATAACCATATATGTGGAGACAACAAACCCTATATATCAGATAGAAATGGGTTTTAGAGGCAGTGCCAACCCTTTTACCATGGGCATTTCTTACCTATGTACCTATGTCTTATATAGATTCACTGTTTCTAGGGTCATGCATACATATACCACGCCATTTATTTTTATTGTATGAATCGACACTTTCAAGACACAAAACGACAAGGTCCTGTGGTCTCCTTCATGGCACTCCATGACATGCGGAGCTATCATGGTGTCTCTTTTATGTTTTACTTCTCCCTTAGGTGCTCCCTAATACGCCTTCTAAACTCCGGTCTGGTTTTCTCTATATAATTTAGGGGGCAGCTACTTATAGCCATGTAGATAACATCAGTAGCCTTGCAGTTCGCGAAGTTACGTATAAAGAACTATGCAACCCGTAGAAGCACTGATAAAGCTTTTACTCAGTATCACCCATTTGCAAAAACTACAATTCCCGCATCTAAATGTATCATGGGGTTTTCGCTCCAACCTGCAGAAATGGGATTAATCTGCAGGTAAATAGTGTTACAATGCTGCCCGGTCGCCTTTCTGGAAGTGCAGCTAAAGGGAGAAAATGAACTTATTTCCTCTTGGAAGCCATCAGTTTTCAGCCATGGGGGCTTACACAAAAAGGCTACAGAACACAGGGATCGGCAGCTGTAGGCCTGTCCCTGCACTTTGATTGACAGCTGGGTCTGCAGCGCTTCTGTGCAGAACACCCTATCAAAGTGCTGGGGCATGCATTCAGATGTGGGCAAAAACTTCAGCACATCTGTGCACTTCCCCATTGTTAAAAGTTGGCCGCTCTTGGAAGAAAATAAATTACTGTTTTAGTAAGGTGACCAGGAAGCATTGTATCGCTAATTACCTTCAGATTAAGCCTATACCTGCTGATAAATAACATTTTCCAAGATGACAGGGTGCCTGTAATGACCACTGATCAGCTAATTGTTTGCTGATCGGTGGTAATTCAATAGCATGTTTGGAAGAGTTTGGTCAGTGCACATAGGCTGCCATTGTTCTTGGCAGCACAGGTTCCGATTACACTTGACAATCAGCTGGTGATCGACAACCTGTTTAGACTTCATGATTATTGTGCAATGAGAGTTCCTAGGAATGTGCAGTGAAAATATAGGGTCAGCTGCATCCCTCATCTTTCTCTTTACTGTTAAGCTGGGTATACATGAGAATAGAGATGAGCAGATCTGACGAAATTCGAATGTGCCAAATTGCACAAATTTTACAGGGAAATTTGATTCAGATCAAAGTTATTGCAAATTGAATGTCCCTTATTACAGTATGCTCTTTTGTCACTTCAGACTCCAAAGCATAATAAATGTAAGATTTAAAAAATATAAAACCATAGATGTCTGGCAAAAGTTTAAAACGACATAAAAAACTGTATACTCACTTCAACATTCACTTGTCCAGGCCCTCTAAATTTGGCAGCCCGCTCTTCAGAGCCGCCTCTTCTTTCCCTTAGCACAACCTGCAACTCCTGAGCTGATCATTCTTGGCCAGGACTTCTGGCCACCACCAGACCTTGCAGCCCGGTGCATGGCTGGAAGTCTTCCAGCCTAGAGTGAGCTGGCTGGAGCTATGAACCCAGAAAGAAGAGGCACTATGGACTGGATTGTGGGCAGCAAGCAGCAGTACCCACTGTCCAATCCTCTTCTTTTTGGTGTCTCAACTTCAAATTATTCACTCTAGACTGGGACTTCCGAGGCAAGCCTGGCAACGGCCCAAAGTCCTTGCCTAAAGTGCACAGGCTGGGAGATATGTCTCGTGCCAGAGGAAACGACTCTGAAGAGCGGTTGAACAATAGAGGGCCTGGACAGGTGAGCAGTGACCTGAGTGCGAGTTTGTCTTTATATTTTTTAAACTCTTGGACATACATCTTATGGTACAGCAAAATAGTGGCTGTATTTTTGCTGAATACATGCAAAGCAAATTTACAAAAAATCGTATTCTTCAAAATGCCTTATTTTTTGTGTACTTGAGTAGAATTGAATTCCATTCTAATAACTGTGCTCATGTTTCCATGGTACGATCCATGCCATTAAAACAACCACTGATTTGTTATATGCAAGCAGATTGGCAGTCACTTAGTGCCTATTTAAATAAGCGGATAAACATTCTATGCGCACAGAGTAGTTATTAATATAATTGTCTGTGTCCATAAAAAGCCAATAACCAGCCGATTTCATTGAAATAATTACCTATATGACTTTTTACTTGTTCCATATTTCAGCCACTCACCAGGACCTTAGTTGTGCTGCTTGCTATTTAAGTAGACCACTGAATGATAGTAATATTCAAGAGGTTGCAGAAAAGAGTCTGGAGAAGTTTAACAAGGAGAGTGACTACAACAAATACTTTGGTCTTGGAAACATCACAAGAGGAGCTCGACAGGTAAAGATGAAATAATAGCAGAGAATAATTGTAATTGATTTCAAATACAAAGGCTTATCTACACCGAGAACAAAGGGATCAGACATGTTTATATCCCTCGTCCCTAGACATCATCTATCGAGAGAGAATCAGGAGTCAGTCACCATCATACACACTAGATAGTTGGATAGTTCTGCCCAAAATTGGTGGGTTAGATTAACATTAATCTAAAGCTTTAGGACTATGTTTAGACTGTATGTAACCCATAGGGGTGGAGCCGCATATTCATCACTGTAATGAGCGGTACCACGTGACCGCTCACACAGGACAAGCTGCCGGCGCTGAGAGGAGGCATCGCGGGAGCTGGGTGAGTATTTCAATACAAGCGGGCGGGCGTGCGGGGAGTGGGAGGTGACCCCGAACTTTATTTTAAACAAAAAAAATAAAAAAAACCTTGATTTTTCATTCCTTCTCTCCAGCGAACGCTGCTAGGGAGAAGGAATGAATGCCGGCTTCAGCACCAAAAGCAGGGGACAGCGCTTAACTGTAGCGCTGTCTCCTGCACGGTCCGTGTGGTCCTCACTCGGCACACGGCTGCCGCACGTGTGCCACACTGATGTGCCACGTGAGCACACGGACACGGATAACTCCGGTACCGGAATTATCTGGACGTGTGAGACTGGCCTTACTATGGGACTTTTAGCCGCATTAAGGAGATGGGATATTATAATATAGGTACTAATATGTTGATGTTGAGAATGAATGTTAAGAAAGTAAAAAAAAAAGTGAAAGTTTCATAAAGGAACTTGTAAAAAAGTAAAAAAAAGTAAAAAAAAAATTAAAATATGTAAAAAAAAATAAAAATAATAAAAATGACACTAGTAAATACATATTTTTTATGTAAAAAAATAAATAAACAAAAAAAAGTACACGTTTGGTATCACCGTGTCCGGAACAACCTGATCTATTGGGCAGGGGTCACACTTGCGAGTGCAATGCAAGAAAGTCGCACGAGTCGCTAGCATCAATACCTGGCACTGCTGTCGGCACTCAGACCGGAGTGTGCAGCTGCATGTATTTCTATGCAGCTGACTGCTCCAGTCCCGAGTGCCGGCGGCAGTGCCGGGTATTGAGACGCGAGACTCGTGTGAGTTTCTCACATTGCACTGTCAAGTGTGACCCTGGCCTAAAAGTGTAACACTAGTTAACCCCTTCAGTTAACGCCATAAAAAAACTCAAAAAAAGTAGCAAACTATGCTTTATCATCACATCACTTGGAAAAAGTGGAATATCACGCGATCAAAAAGAAGAATCTAAATTAAAATAGTATCACTGAAAACATAATTTTGTCCCACAAAAAACAAGCTGATATACAGCTCCATCAGCAGAAAAATAAAAAAAGTTATAAGTCTCAGAATAAAGCAATGCAAAAGTAATTATTTTTTCTACAAAAGTTTTCATTGTGTTAGGCCTGTTTCACACGTCAGTGGCTCCGGTACGTGTGGTGACAGTTTTCTCACGTACCGGAGACACTGACTCACATAGACACATTAAAATAAATGTGTCTCTGCACATGTCAGCATGCTTTCACGGACCGTGTGTCCGTTTGAAAAACACGGAGACATGTCAGTGTTTGTGGGAGCGCACGGATCACACGGACCCATTAAAGTCAATGGGTCCGTGTAAACACGTACCGCACACGGATGCTGTCCGTGTGCCACCCGTGTGCCGACTGAGTACCACACGGACCGTGCAGGAGACAGCGCTACAGTAAGCACTGTCCCCCCAGCGTGTGGTGCTGAAGCCGCCATTCATTCCTTCTCTCCAGCAGTGTTCGCTGGAGAGAAGTAATGAAAAATCAATTTTTTTTTACTATTTTTGTTTTTAAGATAAAGATCCTTGTCACCTGCCGCCTCCCACCCCCTGAGCGCCAGCCCGCTGGCATTAAAATACTCACCCAGCTCCCTTGATGCTTCCTCTCAGCGCCGCAGCTTGTCCTGTATGAGCGGTCACGTGGTGCCGCTCATTACAGTGATGAATATGCGGCTCCACCTCCCATAGGGGTGGAGACGCATATTCATCACTGTAATGAGCGGTACCACATTTTTGTGGTAAAAATGTAAGAATTGTTTTTCAGTGCCCAATGGTATAAAATTCTGTTACCCACCTGTGGTGTCAAAATGATAACTGCACCCCTGCATTAATTGATCAAGAGGTGTATTTTGCAAAATGGGGTCACTTGAGGAGTTTTGCTCTTCTGGCACCTCAGGGGCTCTCCCAGTGGATCATGATTCCATCAAACGATAATGGCAAAATCTGCACAATAATATGGTGCTCCTTCACTTTTGAGCTTTGCACTGTGTGTCAAAAGTAGTTCCTGATTACATACAGGGTATTGGCACACTCAGGAGAAATTGCACAATAAATTTAGTTGTCCATTTTCTCCTCTTAGCCTTTATAAAAATAAAAAATTTGGGGCTAAAACTATATTTTAGTGGAAGAAATGTAATTATTCTTTCTTCACCGCCCAATAGTAAAAATTTCTGTGACACACCTGTGGTGTCAATATGATCACTAAACTCTGATATGAATTTATTGAGAGGTGCAGTTTGTAAAATGACATTACTCATGGGGTGTTAGTGTTGTTTGGCACCTCAGGGGCTCTGCTAATGTGACATGGCACTCTCAAACCATTCCAGCAAAATCTGAACTCCAATAGTGTGCTTCTTTATTGCTGAGCTTTGCACTGTGCTTCAAAAGTAGTTTTTTACCCACATATGGGGTATCGGCACACTCATGAGAAATTGTACAACAAATTTTTAGGTCCATTTTCTCTTGTTACTCTTAGGAAAATAAAAAATGTAATGGGTGGGATGGGGTTTCCGCTGTTTAGGCACATCAGGGGCTCTCTAAACATAACATGGCATCTGCTCTCGATTCCAGATAATTTTGTATTCAAGAAGTCAAACTTTGCTCCTTCATTTCTGGGTCCTGCAATGCGCCCAAACAGTGGTCTTACTTCACACATTGGGTATCGGCGTACTCAGAGAAAATAGCACAACAATTTTTTGGGTCCATTTTCTTCTGCTACCTTTGTTAAAATAAAAAAATTGGGGCTAAAAGATGATTTTTGAGGAAAAAATGTGAGTTTTAATTTTCACAGCTCTACGTTATAAATTTATATAGAGCACCTGGTGGTTCAAGGTGGTCACAAAGCATCTAGATAAGTTCCTTGAGTGGTCTAGATTCCAAAATAGCGATGTAAAAACTATTATTTTTCTATAAACTAGTTTTTATTGCGTAAAAGTGACAAAGCATAAAAAATTATATAAAGGTGGTATTGCTATAATCGTACAGACCCCCAAAATAAAGCTGCCTTTATTATCAATTTTCAATTTTACTATACGTGAACGGCATAAAAAACTCCCCAAAAGCAAATACGGTCTTGAAGAATAAAGTCGTCTAATCACTAACCGCATGAGGAACTGCGTAAAAAATAAAACCAATTCTTGACCTGCTGTGGATTTGTTCTTTCTGTCTCCCAAAGATTGCAGTAAGCGCAAATATGAAGTTTAGGACAGTAGAAAAAGAAAACATTCAGGTTCATAGGCAGTTTCTAATGGAAATAAGCCACTATAGTCAAAAAATAAAGTGCTACTGCAATATACAGTAGTAAAATATAGGATGCATTTCTCTCTAGTGGATAAGCCCGATAGAATCCCACGCTATAACAAAGTCTGAGGTAGCTAAATGTATATCAACAAACAGTAAAAGGTAAATTATCTATATCAGAATGGTACCAAATGGATCCTGTGTCTCTCCACCCCGACACTGTTTTCCCTCGTTTCTTCGGGGGGGCGTGTGTTTTTTTTTATTATGGTGGCTTATTTCCATTAGAAACAACCTATGTACCTGGATTTACACTATTCTTTTCTACTGTTCTGTATTGTATTGACATTTTCTTGCACTGTATTTATTGTGCTTTTGACCATTTACATATATAGGTTTTTACCCCTTGGATCCCTCTATGTGGCCTGTGATCTCCTTTTGTTTTTGAGGCCCATTGTCCTGTCTTTTCTTTTTATGATTTTTCATTTTGTTTAATTTCATTAATAAAAATAATTATTGAACTTTTTTGCTGTAATCTCTTTTCATCTAGTAACATACTTATTTTTCTTATGGATGTTTGTTGATGGGCACACCAATGTATTGGTACTACAATGGGAGATTTGCAATTTTCATTCAGCAACATCCACTGCTTCATCCCTTCCGAGTCTCGCCATGTCAATAAGCTTTATTTTCAATAATGACAACAAATTTGCATTAATTAACGTGTGATTTTATGATCACTTTCTGTGTGGCATAGTGGTAACGCTAAACTTGGCCATTCTCCAGCTACAGATACAGTTACAGCTCACTGGTGTAACCCACCTCTAACTAACAATATGTACTCATGTTCTTAGGTGGTTGCAGGAACAGCTTTCTATGTGGAATTTACAATTCATGAGTCTACTTGCAACAAATCAGTTAAAGATTTCTCCCTGTGTAAACCCCTGGACTATGAATTTGCAGTAAGTATGGTATATAAAAAGAGTATTGGTAATACATTTATTTATTTTTTCTTCCTTTTCATCATCACTTGCCAGGAACTATTGAATCTTTTGTCTTAGCATTAAATTTTTGCATCTATGGGCAAACACTCTTAGGCTATGTGCCCACGTTCAGGATTGTTCGTAGAATTTTCCTGATCAAAACTGGACTCCATTCGCAGGAAATACGCTAGCGTTTTTCTCGCTTTTTTTAGTGTTTTTTTTCTGGAGTGTCCCAATACAATAATATAGCGGCAAATCCGCAGATTTTCAGCAAAATTAATGAACATGCTGCATTTTTTCTGCGATGCGTTTTTATGTGGAAAAAATGCAGCATGGGCACAAGAATTGCGGAATGCATTAAAATAATGGGATGCTTAATGTAAGCATTTTTTAAGCGTTTTTGCAGCGGAAAACTGCCCCAAAAACGCTAAAAAAACACTAAGAATCCGGAACGTTGGCACATAGCCTTAGGCCGGTGTCCCGCTTGCAACTGCAGTGCGAGAAACTCGGGTCAGTCTCTCTGCTCAATACCTGGCACTGCCGCCGGTGGTTCAGACTGGAGCTGCCTAGAAATACATGCAGCCGCATATTCCGGCCGAGTGCCAGCGGCAGTGCCGGATATTGAGGCGATAGACGCGCACGAGTTTCTCGCATTGCAGTTGCAAGTGGGATCACTGAAGAATTAGAGTGGTCAATAATATTGTAGATGGTTACTAAAAAGTGCAAAATAATCATCATGTGCTTAAAAGGGAATAACATTTATGCCCTTTTTCCTTAAATGGGTTATCTTAAGAAGATATTACATATTTAGGCCTCTTTCACACACGTCCAGATAATTCAGGTACCGGATAAATCGGTACTGGAGTTATCCGTGTCCGTGTGTCCATGTGCTCACGTGACACAGCCGTGTGCAGCCCGTGTGCCACCTGAGGACCACACGGACCGTGCAGGAGACAGCTCTACAGTAAGCGCTGTCCCCCCCGCTGTGGTGCTGAAGGCGGCATTCATCTCTCCTTCCCCGCAGGAGAGAAGAAATGAAAGGTCAAGTTTTTTTTCTTTTTTGTTAAAAATTAAGTTTGCAGGTGACCCCCGCCTCCCATCCCCAGTGCGCCGCCCGGCCCCTTGCAGAGAAATACTCACCCAGCTCCCGCGATGTCTCCTCTTTCCTCTCAGCGCTGGCAGCTTGTCCTGTGTGAGCGGTCACGTGGGACCGCTCATTACAGTGGTGAATATGCACATATTCCTCACTGTAATGAGCGGTCCCACGTGACCGCTCACACAGGACAAGCTGCCAGCGTTGAGAGGAGAGAGGAGACATCGCGGGAGCTGGGTGAGTATTTCAATGCAAGGGGCCGGGCGGCGCACTGGGGATGGGAGGCGGGGGTCATCTGCAAACTTTATTTTTAACAAAAAAGAAAAAAAACTTGATCTTTCATCTCTTCTCTCTTGCGGGGAAGAAGAGATGAATGCCACCTTCAGCACCACACGTGGGGGGGGACAGCGCTTACTGTAGTGCTGTCTCTCCTGCGGGCGGTACGTGCACACGGAGGAGAGTGCACACTGTTCTCCATGTGCACGTGTGCAGGACGTATTGCTGTACGTGCTGCCGGAGAAAAGAGGACATGTCTCCGTGTTTTCAACACGGACACACGGTCCGTGAAAACACGGAGACATGTGCATAGACCCATTCATTTGAATGGGTCTACGTGTGTCAGTGTCTCCGGTACGTGAGAAAACTGTCAGTACACGTACCGGAGACACTGACGTGTGAAAGAGGCCTTACAGGATAAGTGATAACTAGTTGTGACAAGCGATCGTGCTCAGATAAGGTGTTATCCAAGCATGCTCAAGTGTTATCCGAGTATCTCAGGTGTGCTCGTATTATATGTTCGAGTCCCCGCAGCTGCATGTCTCCCGGCTGTTAGACAGTCACAATAGATGCAGGGATTGCCTGTTTGTTAGTTATGGCCTTACCAGTCTAGAATTTGAATGACCACAGGTGTGCATGAAGACTGATTCATTTTGATTTTCAAGTTTTATACCCATTTTAGTATTTTATATCTGAGATGGATACAACTACATTTGGGCATTAACCACAGGAGGTGAGGCTATGAAAAACAGCCAAGTGCAACAACATTATGCGGTTTCTGTAACTCTAATAGAAATTAATGGGAATTACAGAATCAGTTTGGCAACTTTATAGTTACCTTAACTCCCAGAAAGTGTCGCCATGCATGACTGTTTTCATAGTCTAACCTCTGTCTGTGACTTGATGCATTTACACCTTTCTCAGGAAATACATTTTATAATAAATTATATTGATGAATGATTTATTAATGTCATGTAATGCTTTATCATCAGTACCCTCTGTTGATAACATATTATTAGCACTAGCAGGGTGGTTTTATCTTAAATGCTAAATGTAATTTATTGCATTTTTTTTTGCCCTCAGCATACTGGCTACTGCAAGAGTTTTGCTGTAACACGTTGGAGCAATCCAACTGAAAAGAGTGTGCTGAATGTGACCTGTGAAATATTTGAACCAGAGGTACAGTATGACATAAAACACAGTGCTTCCCATATGTCACAACATACAGTGGGTACAGAAAGTATTCAGACCCTTTAAATTTTTCACTCTTTGTTTCATTGCAGCCATTTGGTAAATTCAAAAAAAGTTCATTTTTTTCTCATTAATGTACACTCTGCACCCCACCTTGACTGAAGAAAAATAGAAGTGTAGACATTTTTGCAAATTTATTAAAATGGAAAAACTGAAATATCACATGGTCATAAGTATTCAGACCCTTTGCCCAGTATTGAGTAGAAGCACCCTTTTGAGCTAGTACAGCCATGAGTCTTCTTGGGAATGATGCAACAAGTTTTTCACACCTGGATTTGGGGATCCTCTGCCATTCTTCCTTGCAGATCCTCTCCAGTTCCGTCAGGTTGGATGGTGAATGTTGGTGGACAGCCATTTTCAGGTCTCTCCAGAGATGCTCAATTGGGTTTAGGTCAGGGCTCTGGCTGGGCCAATAAAGAATGGTCACAGAGGTGTTCTAAAGCCACTCCTTTGTTATTTTAGCTGTGTGCTTACTGGGTTATTGTCTTGTTGGAAGGTGATCTTTCAGCCGTCTGAGGTCCAGAGCACTCTGGAAGAGGTTTTCATCCAGGATATCTCTGTACTTGGCCGCATTCATGTTTCCGTCAATGACAACCAGTCGTCCTGTCCCTGCAGCTGAAAAACACCCCAATAGCATGATGCCACCACCATGTTTCACTGTTGGGATTGTATTGGGCAGGTGATGAGCAGTGCCTGGTTTTCTCCACACATACTGCTTATAATTATCACCAAAAAGGTCTATCTTCATGTCATCAGACCAGAGAATCTTATTTCTCATAGCCTGGGAGTCCTTCATGTGTTTTTTAGCAAACTCTATGCGGGCTTTCATATGTCTTGCACTGAGGAGAGGCTTCCGTTGGGCCACTCTGCCATAAGGGCCTGACTGGTGGAGGGCTGCAGTGATAGTTAACTTTGTGAAACTTTCTCCCATCTGCCTACTGCATCTCTGGAGCTCAGCCACAGTGATCTTGGGGTTCATCTTTACCTCTCTCACCAAGGCTCTTCTCCCACGATTGCTCAGGTTGACTGGACGGCCAGGTCTAGGAAGACTTCTGGTAGTCCCAAACTTCTGTGAGTTGTGAGGTCTTATATAGACAGGTGTGTGCCTTTCCAAATCAAGCCCTATCTGTTTAATTTAACACAGCTGGACTCCAATGAAAGAGTAGAACCATCTCAAGGAGGATCACAAGGAAATGGACAGCATGTGACTTAAATATGAGTGTCTGAGCAAAGGGTCTGAATACTTATGGCCATGTGATATTTTGTTTTTTTTATTTTTTAACCCCTTCACCCCCAAGGGTGGTTTGCACGTTAATGACCGGGCCAATTTTTACAATTCTGACCACTGTCCCTTTAGGAGGTTATAACTCTGGAACGCTTCAACGGATCTTGGCGATTCTGACATTGTTTTCTTGTGACATATTGTACTTCATGATAGTGGTAAAATTTCTTCGATATAACTTGCGTTTATTTGTGAAAAAAACGGAAATTTGGCGAAAATTTTGAAAATTTTGCAATTTTCCAACTTTGAATTTTTATGCCCTTAAATCACAGACATATGTCACGCAAAATACTTAATAAGTAACATTTCCCACATGTCTACTTTACATCAGCACAATTTTGGAACCAAAATTTTTTTTTGTTAGGGAGTTATAAGGGTTAAAAGTTGACCAGAAATTTCTCATTTTTACAACACCATTTTTTTTTAGGGACCACATCTCATTTGAAGTCATTTTGAGGGGTCTGTATGATAGAAAATACCCAAGTGTGACACCATTCTAAAAACTGCACCCCTCAAGGTGCTCAAAACCACACTCAAGAAGTTTATTAACCCTTCAGGTGTTTCACAGGAATTTTTGGAATGTTTAAATAAAAATGAACATTTAATTTTTTTTCACACAAAATTTATTTCAGCTCCAATTTGTTTTATTTTACCAAGGGTAACAGGAGAAAATAGACTGCAAAAGTTGTTGTACAATTTGTCCTGAGTACGCTGATACCCCATATGTGGGTGTAAACCATTGTTTGGGCGCATGGCAGAGCTTGGAAGGGAAGGAGCGCCATTTGACTTTTCAATGCAAAATTGACTGGAATTGAGATGGGACGCCATGTTGCGTTTGGAGAGCCCCTGATGTGCCTAAACATTGAAACCCCCTACAAGTGACACCTCTTTGGAAAGTAGACCCCCTAAGGAACTTATCTAGATGTGTGGTGAGCACTTTGACCCACCAAGTGCTTCACAGAAGTTTATAATGCAGAGCCGTAAAAATAAAAAATCATATTTTTTCACAAAAATGATCTTTTCGCCCCCAATTTTTTATTTTCCCAATGGTAAGAGAAGAAATTGGTCCCCAAAAAATGTTGTGCAATTTGTCCTGAGTACGCAGATACCCCATATGTTGGGGTAAACCACTGTTTGGGCGCATGGCAGAGCTTGGAAGGGAAGGAGCGCCATTTGATTTTTCAATGCAAAATTGACTGGAATTGAGATGGGACGCCATGTTGCGTTTGGAGAGCCCCTGATGTGCCTAAACATTGAAACCCCCTACAAGTGACACCATTTTGGAAAGTAGACCCCCTAAGGAACTTATCTAGATGTGTGGTGAGCACTTTGACCCACCAAGTGCTTCACAGAAGTTTATAATGCAGAGCCGTAAAAATAAAAAATCATATTTTTTCACAAAAATGATCTTTTCGCCCCCAATTTTTTATTTTCCCAAGGGTAAGAGAAGAAATTGGTCCCCAAAAAATGTTGTGCAATTTGTCCTGAGTACGCAGATACCCCATATGTTGGGGTAAACCACTGTTTGGGCGCATGGCAGAGCTCGGAAGTGAAGGAGCGCCATTTGACTTTCCAATGCAAAATTGACTGGAATTGAGATGGGACGCCATGTTGCGTTTGGAGAGCCCCTGATGTGCCTAAACATTGAAACCTCCTACAAGTGACACCATTTTGGAAAGTAGACCCCCTAAGGAACTTATCTAGATGTGTGGTGAGCACTTTGACCCACCAAGTGCTTCACAGAAGTTTATAATGCAGAGCCGTAAAAATAAAAAATCATATTTTTTCACAAAAATGATCTTTTCGCCCCCAATTTTTTATTTTCCCAAGGGTAAGAGAAGAAATTGGTCCCCAAAAAACGTTGTGCAATTTGTCCTGAGTACGCAGATACCCCATATGTTGGGGTAAACCACTGTTTGGGCGCATGGCAGAGCTTGGAAGGGAAGGAGCGCCATTTGACTTTTCAATGCAAAATTGACTGGAATTGAGATGGGACGCCATGTTGCGTTTGGAGAGCCCCTGATGTGCCTAAACATTGAAACCCCCCACAAATGACACCATTTTGGAAATTAGACCCCCTAAGGAACTTATCTAGATGTGTTTTGAGAGCTTTGCACCCCCAAGTGTTTCACTACAGATTATAACGCAGAGCCGTGAAAATAAAAATTCTTTTTTTTTTTTCACAAAAATGATTTTTTAGCCCCCAGCTTTTGTATTTTTACAAGAGTAACAGAATAAACTGGACCCCAAAAGTTGTTGTCCAATTTGTCCTGAGTACGCTGATACCCCATATATGGAGGGTAACCACTGTTTGGGCGCATGACAGAGCTCGGAAGGGAAGGAGCGCCATTTGGAATGCAGACTTAAATGGATTGGTCTGCAGGCGTCACGTTGCATTTGCAGAGCCCCTGATGTACCCAAACAGTACAAACCCCCCACAAGTGACCCCATATTGGAAACTAGACCTCCCAAGGAACTTATCTAGATGTGTTGTGAGAACTTTGAACCCCCAAGTGTTTCACTACAGTTTGTAACGCAAAGCCGTGAAAATAAAAATTCTTTTTTTTTTCACAAAAATGATTTTTTAGCCCCCAGCTTTGTATTTTTACAAGGGTAACAGAATAAATTGGACCCTAAAAGTTGTTTTCCAATTTGTCCTGAGTACGCTGATACCCCCTATGTGGGGGGTAACCACTGTTTGGGCACATGACAGAGCTCGGAAGGGAAGGAGCGCCATTTGGAATGCAGACTTAAATGGATTGGTCTGCAGGCGTCACGTTGCATTTGCAGAGCCCCTGATGTACCCAAACAGTACAAACCCCCCACAAGTGACCCCATATTGGAAACTAGACCTCCCAAGGAACTTATCTAGATGTGTTGTGAGAACTTTGAACCCCCAAGTGTTTCACTACAGTTTGTAACGCAAAGCCGTGAAAATAAAAATTCTTTTTTTTTTTCACAAAAATGATTTTTTAGCCCCCAGCTTTGTATTTTTACAAGGGTAACAGAATAAATTGGACCCTACAAGTTGTTGTCCAATTTGTCCTGAGTACGCTGATACCCCCTATGTGGGGGGTAACCACTGTTTGGGCACATGACAGAGCTCGGAAGGGAAGGAGCGCCATTTGGAATGCAGACTTAAATGGATTGGTCTGCAGGCGTCACGTTGCATTTGCAGAGCCCCTGATGTACCCAAACAGTACAAACCCCCCACAAGTGACCCCATATTGGAAACTAGACCTCCCAAGGAACTTATCTAGATGTGTTGTGAGAACTTTGAACCCCCAAGTGTTTCACTACAGTTTACAACGCAGAGCCGTGAAAATAAAACATATTTTTTTCCCACAAAAATGATTTTTAGCCCCCCAAATTTTTATTTTCCCAAGGATAACAAGAGAACTTGGACCCCAGAAGTTGTTGTTCAATTTGTCCCGAGTACGCTGATAACCCATATGTTGGGATAAACCCCTTTTTGGACGCACGGGAGAGCTCGGAAGGGAAGGAGCACTGTTTTACTTTTTCAACGCAGAATTGGCTGGAATTGAGATCGGACGCCATGTCGCGTTTGGAGAGCCCCTGATGTGCCTGAACAGTGGAAACTCCCCAATTCTACCTGAAACCCTAACCCAAACACACCCCTAACCCTAATCCCAACGGTAACCCTAACCCTACCCCTAACCTCACCTCTAACCGTTTAATGAACATTTTCTGACAGTCATAAGTGCCACGTATTTAAGTGCCACGTATTTAAGTGCCACATATTTAAGTGCCACGTATTTAAGTGCCACGTGTTTCAGTGCCACGTGTTTCAGTGCCACGTGTTTCAGTGCCACGTATTTCAGTGCCACGTACTATAAATACTATAACTATGTGGTTATACGTGGCACTGAAATATCGTGGCACGTAAATACGTGGCACTTAAGTACGTGGCACTTAAGTACGTGGCACTTAAGTACGTGGCACTTAAGTACGTGGCACGTAAATACGTGGCACGTAAATACGTGGCACGTAAATACGTGGCACTTAAGTACGTGGCACTTAAGTACGTGGCACTTAAGTACGTGGCACTTAAGTACGTGGCACTTAAGTACGTGGCACTTATGTACGTGGCACTTATATACGTGGCACTTATATACGTGGCCACTGAAATATCGTGGCACTTATATACGTATATAAACGTATATTTTAGTGCCACGTATTTCAGGTTAGGGGTAGGGTTAGGGGTAGGGTTTTTTTTTTGTTTGTTTTCTTGTGTTTTTCTATAAAAACGCATGCGTCTAAAAACGCATGCGTTTTACCACGTTTACATGCGTTTTTTCACACATGCGTTTTTTTAAAAAACGCATGCAGATAAAAACGCAAGTGTGAAACCAGCCTAAAAGACGCTTTTTATAGCAAAAAAGTTTTTGCGTCTCCACATTTTGGGACCTATAATTTTTCCACATTTTGGTCCACAGAGTCATGTGAGGTCTTGTTTTTTGTGGGACGAGTTGACGTTTTTATTGGTAACATTTTCGGACACGTGACCATTTTTGATCACTTTTTATTCCGATTTTTGTGAGGCAGAATGACCAAAAACCAGCTATTCATGAATTTCTTTTGGGAGAGGCGTTTATACCGTTCCGCGTTTGGTAAAATTGATAAAGCAGTTTTATTCGTCGGGTCAGTACGATTACAGCGATATCTCATTTATATAATTTTTTTATGTTTTGGCGCTTTTATACGATAAAAACTATTTTATAGAAAAAATAATTATTTTGGTATCGCTTTATTCTCAGGACTATAACTTTTTTATTTTTTTGCTGATGATGCTGTATGGCGGCTCGTTTTTTGCGGGACAAGATGACGTTTTCAGCGGTACCATGGTTATTTATATCCGTCTTTTTGATCGCGTGTTATTCCACTTTTTGTTCGGCGGTATGGTAATAAAGCGTTGTTTTTTGCCTCGTTTTTTTTTTTTTTTTCTTACGGTGTTTACTGAAGGGGTTAACTAGTGGGGCAGTTTTATAGGTTGGGTCGTTACGGACGCGGCGATACTAAATATGTGTACTTTTATTGTTTTTTTTATTTTATTTAGATAAAGAAATGTATTTATGGGAATAATATTTTATTTTTTTTTTCATTATTTTGGAATATTTTTTTTTTTTTTTTTTTACACATTTGGAAAAATTTTTTTTTAACTTTTTTACTTTGCCCCAGGGGGGGACAATACAGATCGGTGATCTGCCAGTTTGCATAGCACTCTGACAGATCACCGATCTGAGGAAAGTGCAGGCTGCTTCACAGTGCCTGCTCTGAGCAGGCGTCTGTGAAGCCACCTCCCTCCCTGCAGGACCCGGATCCGCGGCCATCTTGGATCCGGGTCTGGGAGCTGCAGGGAGGGAGGTAAGACCCTCGCAGCAACGCGATCACATCGCGTTGCTGCGGGGGGCTCAGGGAAGCCCGCAGGGAGCCCCCTCCCTGCGCGATGCTTCCCTGCATCGCCGGCACATCGCGATCATGTTTGATCGCGGTGTGCCGGGGGTTAATGTGCCGGGGGCGGTCCGTGACCGCTCCTGGCACATAGTGCCGGATGTCAGCTGTGATAATCAGCTGACACCCGGCCGTGATCGGCGGCGCTCCCCCCGTGAGCGCCGCTGATCGCGTATGACGTACTATCCCGTCGGCGGTCATACGGGCCCACCCCACCTCGACGGGATAGTACGTCCGATGTCAGGAAGGGGTTAATGAATGTGCAAAAATTTCTACATTTCTATTTTTTTTTTCAGTCAAGATGGGGTGCAAAGTTTACATTAATGAGAAAAAATGAACTTTTTTGAATTTACCAGATGGCTGCAATGAAACAAAGAGTGAAAAATTTAAAGGGGTCTGAATACTTTCCATACCCACTGTACATGAATTTCATTACAATTGCTAGATTGTCAGGCAGATTGTCAATGGTTTCTTCCATGATAGCAATAAGAGATCCAATTTCCCTGCAATGGAAAAGAACTAAAGAGTATTTAATGGATACTATTATTTTTTAGTAAATGGAAAGCCAGTCACCATGTCTTCAGACCCAGTGACCGAGTAAAAATACCTGCTGTTCCCAACAGCAAGGCATTTTTACTCATCACAATTGTAGGTTTCAACCCCCACCTCGCATTTGCGATCACTGCAATTGAGTGGAAAAAATTGAATAACCAATAGCAGAAATTTTGAATGATATTCCAATAAAAATGCCTATAAAATTGGTGGCCAGTGGTGGTCGATGCTGTGACAGTCCTCAAGCCTTACAGGGCAATGCAGAAAAGAAAAGTCTGGTACTGAAGGCTGGCGGCGCACACCATACAGATGGCACTGTAAAAAGCTTATGTGCTATCATGATATGCAGGCCAGACTGGCACATCCCTTCAGTTTCAGAAGGTAATAAACAATGGCCTAATATGTGGAAGTTAGGAAGAAGAGGGCCTCAGTACCTCTGGAACTGAAGGTGCCTGTATTGTACCAGGCCAACATACATATCTCCACTGTGCATAAAGGGTTGTTTCAAAGTGAACCACACATCCATGGATTACTAAATTAGCTTCTGATTTACCCTGTTATTTTACCAAGCTAATACACCATGAGGTACCCGGCAGAACTTACATATTCGAGTACATTATAAATTCAAACACCAATGTCATTATGCTCCTATACTAATTTGTTGAGTAAAAAATTTATATAATATGGTCGCTTTTGGGATGTTTTAGCTATTATGGCACTTCTCAAAAAGTGTTATGGCAGCGGTTACAGCACAAACTTCAAAATGACACAACTTTCCTGCTCAGCTTTGCAGTATGCCAGAACAGGAGTATACAACCGCATAAAAATTGTGTGGTCCATTTTTTCCAGCTAATATTATAAAAATGAACAATTTAGACCTAAAGCAACAATGTTGTGAAAATTTTATTTTTATAAAAATCTATAAAGGACCTGTGAGTTCAAAATGCTCACCACAACCCTGAATGAATTCACTTGACAGTCTAGCTTCCAAAATTAGGTCAATTGTTGGGGATTTCTACGGTGTTGGCATGTCAGAATCTCTGCAAATGCTGAATGGTACCCGTAATCTGTGCCAGCCAAATTTGTGTTCCAAAAGTCAAATAGAAGCCCTGTCGAGTGGGCCAAACAGTGGTTTCCAGCCACACATGAAATATCTGTGTAATCAGGAGAAATTGCTCAATAAATTGTGTGGTCCATTTTCTCCGATTACTTTTTTAACAATGAAAAATTTGGAGCTAAAGCAAGGTGCTTGTGGAGATAAAGCAATTTTTCATTTTTTCCTTACATTTTGTTTTAATTCCTGTGAAGCACTGAAAATTCTTATAATCTTGAATGCGGTTTTGAATATTTTAAGGGGTGCACTTGTTAAAATGCTATCACCTTTGGGCATTTTCTGACATAGGCCTCCCAAAGTCAGTTCAAATGTGAAGTGTTTGTTAAATAAATTGGTTTTGTAAATTTTGATGGAAAGCTGAAAAATTGCTGCTATACTTTTAACCTTTCTAACTTCCTAACAAAAAAGTGATGTCTCACAAATGATGACATTAAGTAGATGTGTGGTAAATGTTAGTTATTGATTAATTTTTGAGACATGACTATTTGTTTTAAGAGTATAAAAATTAAAAGCTAGAAAATTGCAAATTTTTTAAAATTTTCATCAAATATATATATATATTAATAAATGCAAATCATATCAGAATCACTGCAATATGTTGAAGTATGCTGAAGTATTCCAGAACTATTAGTACTTAAAATTACACTGGTCAGATTTGAAAAAATTGGTCAAGAAAGTGAAAACAGACTTCACAAAGCACTTTTATTACTTGAGGTTACAATGTATTTCACTGTAATTTTATTTATGTTTAGATTTATTATTATGAAATTTAAATAATACAAATACAGCCGCACAGTGGTATTAGAAGAGGCATTCTACTTAAAAATTATATTGTCTTTTTTTAGGCAGCTATTGTGGAAGAACAGAAGCATAATGAAGGTTACAACACTAATAACCCAGGTAATGACAAAAAAGATTCTGGAAAGCAGGAAGAGAGAGGAAAAGGACAAGAGCCAGGCCAAAAAGAAGTCCGTGGGTCTGCTATATATATTAACAAACATGCACAAAAACATGACAGCAGAAGTCACGATGATTATGACCATGAATATCTACACAATTATGAGCGTCATCCTCATGGTCCTCCATCTAGTCCACCCAAAACAGTGGGAACCATTACATACATTTCTGGAAATGAAGCATCAACTACAGTTTCACCTGCAGATCCGGAAAAGAAGGGTAACAAACCAAAACCAGACAAAAAACAGGAAGAAAAACCGGAATATCTACACAATTATGAGCGTCATCCTCATGGTCCTCCATCTAGTCCACCCAAAACAGTGGGAACCATTACATACATTTCTGGAAATGAAGCATCAACTACAGTTTCACCTGCAGATCCAGAAAAGAAGGGTAACAAACTAAAACCAGACCAAAAACAGGAAGAAAAACCTGAATATCTACACAATTATGAGCGTCATCCTCATGGTCCTCCATCTAGTCCACCCAAAACAGTGGGAACCATTACATACATTTCTGGAAATGAAGCATCAACTACAATTTCACCCGCAGATCTGGAAAAGAAGGGTAACAAACCAAAACCAGACCAAAAACAGAAAGAGAAACCTGAATATCTACACAATTATGAGCGTCATCCTCATGGTCCTCCATCTAGTCCACCCAAAACAGTGGGAACCATTACATACATTTCTGGAAATGAAGCATCAACTACAGTTTCACCTGCAGATCCGGAAAAGAAGGGTAACAAACCAAAACCAGACCAAAAACAGGAAGAAAAACCTGAATATCTACACAATTATGAGCGTCATCCTCATGGTCCTCCATCTAGTCCACCCAAAACTGTGGGAACCATTACATACATTTCTGGAAATGAAGCATCAACTACAGTTTCACCTGCAGATCCAGAAAAGAAGGGTAAGAGACCAAAACCAGACAAAAAACAGGAAGAAAAACCGGAATATCTACACAATTATGAGCGTCATCCTCATGGTCCTCCATCTAGTCCACCCAAAACAGTGGGAACCATTACATACATTTCTGGAAATGAAGCATCAACTACAGTTTCACCTGCAGATCCAGAAAAGAAGGGTAACAAACCAAAACCAGACCAAAAACAGGAAGAAAAACCTGAATATCTACACAATTATGAGCGTCATCCTCATGGTCCTCCATCTAGTCCACCCAAAACTGTGGGAACCATTACATACAGTTCTGGAAATGTAGCATCAACTACAGCTTCACCTGCAGATCCGGAAAAGAAGGGTAAGAGACCAAAACCAGACAAAAAACAGGAAGAAAAACCGGAATATCTACACAATTATGAGCGTCATCCTCATGGTCCTCCATCTAGTCCACCCAAAACAGTGGGAACTATTACATACATTTCTGGAAATGAAGCATCAACTACAGTTTCACCTGCAGATCCGGAAAAGAAGGGTAACAAACCAAAACCAGACCAAAAACAGAAAGAGAAACCTGAATATCTACACAATTATGAGCGTCATCCTCATGGTCCTCCATCTAGTCCACCCAAAACAGTGGGAACCATTACATACATTTCTGGAAATGAAGCATCAACTACAGTTTCACCTGCAGATCCGGAAAAGAAGGGTAACAAACCAAAACCAGACCAAAAACAGGAAGAAAAACCGGAATATCTACACAATTATGAGCGTCATCCTCATGGTCCTCCATCTAGTCCACCCAAAACTGTGGGAACCATTACATACATTTCTGGAAATGAAGCATCAACTACAGTTTCACCTGCAGATCCAGAAAAGAAGGGTAAGAGACCAAAACCAGACAAAAAACAGGAAGAAAAACCGGAATATCTACACAATTATGAGCGTCATCCTCATGGTCCTCCATCTAGTCCACCCAAAACAGTGGGAACCATTACATACATTTCTGGAAATGAAGCATCAACTACAGTTTCACCTGCAGATCCGGAAAAGAAGGGTAACAAACCATAACCAGACCAAAAACAGGAAGAAAAACCTGAATATCTACACAATTATGAGCCTCATCCTCATGGTCCTCCATCTAGTCCACCCAAAACAGTGTGAACCATTACATACATTTCTGGAAATGAAGCATCAACTACAGTTTCACCTGCAGATCCGGAAAAGAAGGGTAAGAGACCAAAACCAGACAAAAAACAGGAAGAAAAACCATCAAAATCATTTATTCGCTCTTTCCCTGAGAAGGCCTCAACATCAGATCAATGCCCTGGTCCAGCCCAAAATATACCAATTGCTGAAAATATTCCTGGTATAGGAGGAACGCAATAACCAACACGACTTCCAAAGTAAACATGATGTACAATTGTGTGATAAAACAAACCTGTAATTAAATTTTTGTAACTACAAGCTATAATGCATATAAAAACACAAAATAAATATGTGGAAAAAAAAGTTTAAAATTAAGTGTTTTCTTTTTAAAATAAAACATGACATTTTGTGCATTGCTATTTAATGTAGCAGAGATACAGGATGTTTGATTCCCCTTTAAAAAAATCCTTACAGTCATTATCAGTTGAATGGCTTTACTTTTCTCTTTCACACAACAAAAGCACAAATATTCTATAGATGCAAACTTGGCAAATCATACTTAAAGGGGTTGCACCCTTTCAAAATATCTTCGTCCCCTGCTGCAGTTTGTTATTAAATAAAAACACAAATTGTGCTTTATTCTCTGTCACTGTTTTCAGTCTCTGGCTCTGCCCTCGGTTTCCAGTATTTGCTGTGGTGCCGACAAAATGTAGGTGCTGCCCTTTGTTCTGTTAAATAAATAATTAAACCTCTCTGTGATCCCTGCATAAAATGTAACCCCCACACTGTCTCTCTTATGATACATGGCCAGCACACTGTTCTTTTCTAAAAAATATTGCTTTCACACCAACCCTCCTTCTGAAATGTAACCACCACAATGACCCCCTATATGAACTATAAATGCAACACTGTCCACACTTAGCTATAAATGCCTCATTGCCTGCCCTTATTAGTTATAACCGCCACACTGTCTGCCCTTATTAGTTATAACAGTCACTCTGAAAGCTCCTTATTACCCTTAACTGCCACCCTTTCCACTCTTAATAACAATACCCGCCACACTGTATGCCATTATTAGCGATAACCATCCCTGTCTGCCCTTATTTGCTATAGCCATCACATTGTCTGCCCTTATTTGCTATAACTTCCATATAGTCCACCCTTATTAGCTATAGCCACCACTGTCCACCCTATCTGTCACAATGTCTGCCCTTATTAGCTATAACTGCCACATTGTCTGCCCTTATTAGCTATAACTGCCCCACCAGCCATCCTTGTTAGCTATTACTGCCACCAGTGGCATAAATAGAGTCCAATGGACCCCGATGCATCTTGATGTATATGTCACACATCCTGGGCCCATACTGATATATACAGTAGGTACGGAAAGTATTCAGACCCCTTTAAATTTTCACTCGTTTCATTGCAGCCATTTGTTAAATCCAAAAAAGTTCATTTTTTTCACATTAATGTTCACTCTGCGTTCCATCTTGACTGAAAAAAAAACAGAAATGTAAAAATTTTTGCAAATTTAATAAAAAAGAAAAACTGAAATATCACATGGTCATAAATATTCAGACCCTTTGCTCAGACACTCATATTTAATTCACATGCTGTCCATTTTCTTGTGATCCTCCTTGAGATGGTTCTGCTCCTTTAGTGGAGTCCAGCTGTGTTTAAACTGATAGGACTTGATTTGGAAAGGCACACACCTGTCTATATAAGACCTCACAGCTCACAGTGCATGTCAGACCAAATGAGAATCATGAGGTCAAAGGAACTGGCCAAGGAGCTCAGAAACAGAATTGTGTTAAGGCACAGATCTGGCCAAGGTTACAGCAGAATTTCCAGGATATAATAGAATTTCTGCAGTACTCAAGGTTCCTAAGAGCACAGTGGCCTCCATAATCCTTAAATGGAAGAAGTTTGGGACCTTCCTAGACCTGGCCGTCCAGCCAAACTGAGCAATCGTGGGAGAAGAGCCTTGGTGAGAGAGGTAAAGAAGAACCCCAAGATCACTGTGGTAGAGCTCCAGAGATGCAATAGGGAGATGGGAGAAAGTTCCACACAGTCAATTCTCAATGTAGCCCTCCACCAGTCGGGCCTTTATGGCAGAGTGGCCAGACGTAAGTCTCTCCTCGGTGCAAGACATATGAAAGCCCGCATAGATTTTGATAAAAAAAAAAAACACATGAAGGACTCCCAGGCTATGAGAAATAAGATTCTCTGGTCTGATGAGACAAAGATAGACCTTTTTGGTGATAATTTTAAGCAGTATGTGTGGAGAAAACCAGGCACTGCTCATCACCTGCCCAATACAATCATAAATGTAAAACCTAGATATAGGGGGTATTAGAATAAGAGCTAACATGAGAAAAACCCCAAAGAAATAAGATAAAATATTTTTTTACTTTTAATATAAACCTTTAACCCCTTTCTGACCTCGGACAGGATAGTACGTCCGAGGTCAGGTCCCCTGCTTTGATGTGCGCTCCGGCGGTGAGCCCGCATCAAAGCCGGGACATGTCAGCTGTTTTGAACAGCTGACATGTGCCCGCAATAGCGGCTGGTGAAATTGCGATTCACCTGCCGCTATTAACTAGTTAAATGCCGCTGTCAAACGCTGCCAGCGGCATTTAACCGGCGCCTCCAGCCGGAAATGATCGCATCGCCGACCCCCATCACATGATCGGAGGTCAGCGATGCTTCTGCAGAGTAACCATAGAGGTTCTTGAGACCTCTATGGTTACTGATCCCGGATTGCTGTGAGCGCCACCCTGTGGTCGGCGCTCATAGCACACCTGCAATTCTGCTGCATTGCAGCGATCTGATGATCCTTGCTATGTAGCAGAGCCGATTGCGTTGTGCCAGCTTCTAGCCTCCCATGGAGGCTATTGAAGCGTGTTAAAAGTAAAAAAAAAAAAATTCAAATAATGTGAAAAAAAATATATATATATAAAAGTTTAAATCACCCCCCTTTCGCCCATTCAAAATAAATCAATAAATAAAAAAAAAATCAAACCTACACATATTTGGTATCGCCGCGTTCAGAATCGCCCGATCTATCAATTAAAAAAAGCATTAATATGATCGCTAAACGGCGTAGCGAGAAAAAAAATCGAAACGCCCTAATTAAGTTTTTTTGGTCGCCGCGACATTGCATTAAAATGCAATATCGGGCGATCAAAAGAACTTATCTGCACCAAAATGATATAATTAAAAACGCCAGCTCGGCACGCAAAAAATAAGCCCTCACCCGACCCGAGATCACGAAAAATGGAGACGCTACGAGTATCGGAATATGGTGCAAATTTTTTTTTTTTTCACCACTTAGATAAAAAAAATAACCTAGACATGTTATGTGTCTATGAACTAGTACTGACCTGGAGAATCATAATGACATCAGTTTTAGCATTAGTGAACCTAGCAAAAAAGACAAACAAAAAACAAGTGTGGGACTGCACTTTTTTTGCAATTTCATCGCACTTGGAATTTTTTTCCCGTTTAGAGTACATGACATGGTAAAACCAATGATGTCGTTCAAAAGTACAACTCGTCCCGCAAAAAATAAGCCCTCACATGGTCATATTGACGGAAAAATTAAAAAGTTATGGCTCTGGCAAGGAGGGGAGCGAAAAACGAACACGGAAAAACGGAAAATCCCAAGGTCATGAAGGGATTAAAAATGGGGCATACAACACTTACAAACACCACACACAAAAAGTGCACACTGCATTGACTCTATGAATGAACCCTGGTCTGTTTGCTTGCCTGGCTGCGGAGGTTTGCACCCTATATCAACCCACACGAGAATGGCGCCCCCGCTCACCGATGGCTGACCCTATTGTCCTGTTGTGCCCTACCGCTAAGTGCCAGCTGATACACTTTCACAACATGGAAAGATAGTACCCTATAGTATAGGTCAGAAAAAACAGGCAGTGCATCTAATACATATATTTCAGACCAGGCAAAGGAAGTGAAATGCCTTGCTTGATAAAGATATTATTAATCATAAATTTGATAAGATGACCCCTCTCTCTAAACTATACCTCTGCTGCTCCCTACCTATCAGCGGAGGTTAGCACCCTACTTGTCAGCAGATATGGCGCCCCCGCTCCACGACGGCCACCCCTAGAAAACCCTGCTGATGTCCAGGTTACAGAAAATGTCTAGGGAGTATACCCATCAGGATTAGAGCAATACATATTGTATTTAGTTCTAAACATGAATCCTAGATGCAGTTAGTATTGGGAATGGATATGAGAGGGGTACTTATCAAGCATAGATATCCTTGAACCTCTACGCATTTCAAATGACGGCTCCTCAGGAGGTTAGATGAATAGATGCTGCATGGTGCCAATGCAAACCCACTTTGCTTTATAAAGTGGGCTATATCAACTCCTCCCCCATTCCACCCCTCAATAGATTCCAGGGTATATACACAGCAATAGATGTCCCATATACATGAACATAGTCGTATGCATCCTATAGATAGCACATAGCCACTTAGAAATGTCGGTTGCGGTACTCACATGGTGCACTAGTTTCATGCATAAAGGAACTGCCGGTCTTCCTGGCGGCAGCGTGCGCATGCGTTCCAGCCTGGAACGCATCAGGGAACCATCTGTCCTTACCGCTCCGTGCACTTCCATATTGCGATACCAGAAGTGACGATGTACACGGAACTGCACATGCGTTGGATGAGTTTGCGTTCCACCTAATGGAATGCATGCCTAATAAGGTGTTTTAGCTTGTATGTCACACATTGGACTGCACTCACTGCCAAATATTATTATGGTGCCCGCAGTCTATTAGGGGCTCTGCCTGTGTTAGTTATATATTATTACTCCTGCCCCCTACAGATGTATGCAAATCAGAGGACATAGCGTCAAAATGCAATAACGGAATCTATTTAACATGTATCCTTGATTTTACCTATATCTATGATCCGCCCCTCTTGATTGAAAGATAGGATTATAGAAGAGCCTGCAATTGCCAAGTAATATTAAAGGGAAGGTGGGGTATATAAAAAATGGAGTTTGAACTTCACATACATGGATAGTCCCAGTGATTAGTAATCACATATCACCAATAGATAACACACCATAATAGGTGAAAATCCCTAAACTGGGACATTACAGAGAAGCATGGCTATAAAAAGGACACAATGAGAGGACTTAACAGCTTTGGTTTTTTCACAGAATGCAGGCATATGGTTTTTGTTCATTAAGCCCAGCAGGGGCTACAGATTCCATTTGCATTCCCTTTGTAACAAATATCTGTCATAATTTCCTCCCCTTGGATTTGGCTTCATCACCTCCAGGACGCAGAAAGAAACCTGTTCTAGAGTACCCTGATGGGTTCCACTCATATGTCTCGCCAGGGGAGTATCCCATTTGTTCTTTCTGTCTCT
This sequence comes from Ranitomeya variabilis, assembly GCF_051348905.1. NCBI lineage: Eukaryota > Metazoa > Chordata > Amphibia > Anura > Dendrobatidae > Ranitomeya > Ranitomeya variabilis. The sequence continues at coordinate 885,325,077 of NC_135233.1, forward strand.
GATGTGCTCACCCACCCTTCTTCTGACCTCTCTACCAGTCTTGCCCACATAATCCATGGGACATGTACATGTGGCCATGTATACTGCATCCGTACTTTTACAGTTGGAGTAGTCACGCTGATAGAATTTCTTACCAGAATAGGAGCTGCATACCGATTTGCAGGGTTTAATCCATTTACAATTAACACAGTTGCCACATTTAAAGAAACCGCAAATTTTCCACTCCAGCCAAGTACCCTCTGGATTAGGTCGCCTGAAAAACTGTGTACAAGATTATCTCTAATGGAGAGCCCCCTTCTGTAGGTTACCATCGGTGAAGGTCCTATTGCATCCTTCAAATCTGGGTCAGCCTTCAAGATGCCCCAATGTCTTTTAAGGACTGTCATAACACATCCGCTCTGACAGTCAAACGTGCCAATTACATGGGTACACTCTGGTTTTTTTTTCATAGGTTTACCACAGTTCTGCAGTAATCTAGTTCTGTTACATGAGAGAGCATGTTGAAAGGCTGTCTTGACCATATATCTCGGATAAGCTTTGTCAGCAAACCTATTACCCATATCATTGGCTTGTCTCTGGAAATTATCCATGCTGGAGCAGTTCCTCCTCAGTCTCAAGAATTGCTGTCATCTGCTGCTTATCATCCTGCAACAATTAATTTAAAGTTACAATCTCTGCTTGCTGTCATCTGCTGCTTATCGTCCTGCAACAATTCCTTTAATGGTACAATCTCTGCTTGCTGTCATCTGCTCATCATCCTGCAACAATTCATTTAACGGTACAATCTCTGCTTGCTGTTATCTGCTGCTTATCATCCTGCAACAATTCCTTTAATGGTATATAACAGTGCCTGCTGAATGTCTGCTAAATTCATTAGTTGCATTGTATTCAATACTTACTGCTGTGTATCCATGCTGGGGTCACAGGAGATATTATCTGGTGCAAGGTGTTACAGCATATGGTTATAGCCAGGACCAGTGCCTTTGATCATGTAACCTCCCCTGGTGTGTTTGCCAATTGCTAATTTATCCCAAATAAGGTCTCATAATCCCTCTCACCTGATCCTCTACTTAAGGTACCGTCACACTAAACGATATCGCTAGCGATCCGTGACGTTGCAGCGTCCTGGCTAGCGATATCGTTGTGTTTGACACGCAGCAGCGATCAGGATCCTGCTGTGATGTCGCTCGTCGTTGATTAAAGTTCAGAACTTTATTTGGTCGTCAGATCGCCGTGTATCGTCGTGTTTGACAGCAAAAGCAACGATACCAGCGATGTTTTACAATGGTAACCAGGGTAAATATCGGGTTACTAAGCGCAGGGCCGCGCTTAGTAACCCGATGTTTACCCTGGTTACCTGTGTAAAATGTAAAAAAACAAACAGTACATACTCACCCTCTGATGTCTGTCACACGTCCCCCACCGTCCGCTTCCTGCACTGACTGAGTGCCGGCCGTAAAGTGAAAGTACAGCACAGCGGTGACGTCACCGCTCTGCTGTTAGGGCCTGCGCTCAGTCAGTGCAGGAAGCGGACGCCGGGGGACGCGAAGGTGAGTATGTACTGTTTGTTTTTTTACATTTTACACTGGTAACCAGGGTAAACATCGGGTTACTAAGCGCGGCCCCGCGCTTAGCAACCCGATGTTTACCCTGGTTACCCGGGGACCTCGGCATCGTTGGTCGCTGGAGAGCTGGAGGTCTGTGTGACAGCTCTCCAGCGACCAAACAGCGACGCTGCAGCGATCGGCATCGTTGTCTGTATCGCTGCAGCGACGCTTAGTGTGACGGTACCTTTAGTCCTATAAATTTAGTAGCATTCTAGGGGGGCATGTGTGCAGGTCACGAACGTGTCTCCCGGCAGCAAAGTATCATGGTAGCTAAAGTATCGTGAAGTGCAGTTATTTCAATGGCAGTTAGTCACAGCAGGAGTCAGGAGCCCACTCTATGTATCTGTTTCTTTTGGATATGTCTGCTGAATAAGCACTTTTTACTTGGATCTAGCTTTTGTATTAACCCATCTTACTCCTTCACTATGTTTACATATGCCTTTATAGTGTTTGCTCCACTAATCCCCCTCTCTCCTTCGCTACCCACAAACCCCAGCACCCCCTAACCAAAGAATTATCTCCCCCTCCCTCTTACCTACCCACCTGTCCACCTCTGCTGACCTGGTCCTCAACCTCAAATCTCACCTAATAAAACATAAAACAAGCCAGCTACTCTCTTTCTCCCACCTGCTTTTAATTTCTCTGCTTCTTCTCACTGCTGGCGACATATCTCCCAACCCTGGACCCCACAGCTCATACCTCCCATTACTACCCCCTCCTACCGCTCCCTATCTAATTTGAACTACCGCAATCTTTCCAACATAAAACCCGTGCCCCTGACGCCCACCCCCCTGCTCCCTCTCTATGGAGCACTCTGGAATGCCCTTTCAATCTGCAATAATCTTCATGTGATTCATGACCTTTTTCTCTCTCACAAGCTTGCCTTCCTCGGCCTCACAGAAACATGGCTAACACCCTCTGACACCGCCTCCCCTGCTGCGCTGTGTTACGGTAGCCTCCACTTCACCCACACCATCGCCCTGGCAACAGACATGGTGGAGCAGTGGGTCTTCTCCTTTCTTCAAACTGCACCTTTAACCCAATCCCATCTCTACCCTCCCTTATCCTCCCCTCTTTTGAAGTCCACTCTGTCAGCATCTACTTTCCCTCCAACCTCCAAGTGGCCGCCAAATACTGACCTCCGGGCCCGGCCCCTGCCTTTAATGACCAATTCTCCACCTGGCTTCTTCACTTTCTCTCTGCTGACATTCTCACCATCATCATGGGTGACTTCAACATCCCCACTGATACCCTTCAGTCAACAGCCTCCAAACTTCTGTCCCTTACTTCATCTTTTGGACTTACTCAGTGGTCCTCCGCAGCCACCCACAAAGACGGACATACACTAGACCTGGTCTTCACCCGTCTCTGCTCACTATCTAACTTCACCACCTCCCCTGTCCCTCTATCTGACCACCATCTGCTCACTTTCTCATCCCTGTCCTCATCACCAGTCACCCATGTCCAGCAACATGCACACACACGCAAAAACCTTGCACACCTAGACACCTACACACTCTCTGACTCTATCCTACCACTGGCATCCATATCCTCACTCCATGACACAAACAGTGCCACTGCTTTCTCCAATGCCACTCTTGCATCAGCTATTGACATGGTTGCCCTTCTCATTCATGGCAGAGTGCGACATATCAATAGACAACCCTGGCACAATAACACCACTAAAAAGCTCTGGCAAATGTCACGGGTTGCAGAGCGGCATTGGAAGAAACCACATTCGCAAGACAACTTCACTGCATTCAAACAGGCAACACTCGCTTTTAAATCTGCTCTCACCTCTGCTAAACAGGCCTTCTTCACAACCCTCGTATATTCCCTACCCTACAACCCCAAACAGTTATTCAAGACCTTTAACTCCCTCCTCTGCCCCCCACCGCCCTCTCCAATCTCCCTCATCTGCTGAGGACTTTGCCACACACTTTAAAAATAAGATCGGCCAAACAAGTCAAGTCTTCGTTGTTCAACCACCACAACCCCTTTGTATACCAGACCAATGCCCAAACCCCATAACCTCCCTATCCAACATCACTGAAGGGGGTTTAATTGTTTCATCTCCAAATCGCACCTCACCACCTGTGCGCTCGACCCCATCCCATCCCACCTCCTCCCCAACCTCACCGCCACTCTTATCCCATCTAACCCACCTCTTCAACCTATCTCTAACTTCTGGCACCTTCCCTTCTGCTTTCAAACATGCCACAATCATGCCTATCTTTAAAAAGCCAACCCTCAATCCAACTACTATGTCCAGCTATCGCCCAATATCGCTGCTCCCATTCGCTTCCAAAGTCCTGGAGCAGCACGTCCACGCTGAACTTTCCTCCGACCTCTCATCTAACCTGCTCTTTGACAATCTACAATCCAGTTTCCGCCCCATCACTCAACTGAGACAGCCCTGACCAAAATGACTAATAATCTACTAAAAGCCAAAGCTAATGGATAATACTCTGTACTCTTCTTTCTAGACCTGTCATCTGCTTTCGACACAGTTGACCACTGCCTCCTACTACAGATCCTCTCCTCCTTTGGCATCAAAGACCTTGCCCTATCCTGGATCTCCTCATACCTTTCCAACCACACATTCAGAGTCTCCCACTCCCACACTGCCTCCTCATCCCATCCTCTCTCTGTTGGAGTCCCCCAAGGCTCTGTTCTAGGACCCCTACTCTTCTCAATCTATACACTTGGCCTGGGACAACTCATAAAGTCCCATGAATTCCAGTACCACCTTTATGCTGATGACACTCAGATCTACTTTTCTGGCCCAGACGTCACCTCTCTGCTGTTCAGAATCCCGGAGTGTCTATCAGCCATATCCTCCTGCTTCTCCTCTCACTTCCTCAAACTCAATGTGGACAAATCTGAACTCATCATCTTTCCTCCATCTCATAGATCTTCCTTACCTGACCTACTGTATCTATCGCAATTAATGACATCACGCTTTCCCCTGTACCGGAAGTTCGCTGCCTCAGAGTAACCCTTGACTCTGTCCTGTCCTTCAAACTGCACATCCAAGCTTTTTCCACCTCCTGTCACCTCCAGCTCAAAAATATCTCCAGAATCTGTCCTTTCCTCAACCGTCAATCTACTAAAATGCTTGTGCATGCCCTCATCATCTCCCACCTTGACTACTGCAACATCCTTGTCTGTGGCCTCCCTGCTAACACCCTTGCACCTCCCCAATACATCCTTAACTCTGCTGCTCAACTAATTCATCTAACTCCTCCTTGCTACTCCTCCACTTCCTCCCTCTGCAAATCTCTTCACTGGCTCCCATTCCCTCAGTGTATCCAGTTCAAATTACTAATACTAACCTATGCAAATTGCCTCTTCTGAGAAAAAGAGGACTTAACTCTATAGCGCCACCTGTTGGAAGTAGCGATCCTACAAGTCACAATCAACCCTCTAACGAGTCGTGCAATATGACTTAGGATAAAAGCCAAATCAGTATCTCAATTCGCAGACACGGTGTTTCGGGCTGTTGGCCCTCGTCAGTGCGAAGCATGAGAACTGATTTGGCTAGGTGAGAGGCTCTGGACTGGGGTCTAAGGGGTATCGTTTCTCCTTATGGAGAGTGACATACCATCTCTGGCTTGTCAAGGTAAGGAGGCTTATTTGCCGTACAATGCTCCTCTGGGAAATTAAATATGCAAATTGCCTCTTCTGAGAAAAAGAGGACTTAACTCTATAGCGCCACCTGTTGGAAGTAGCGATCCTACAAGTCACAATCAACCCTCTAACGAGTCGTGCAATATGACTTAGGATAAAAGCCAAATCAGTATCTCAATTCGCAGACACGGTGTTTCGGGCTGTTGGCCCTCGTCAGTGCGAAGCATGAGAACTGATTTGGCTAGGTGAGAGGCTCTGGACTGGGGTCTAAGGGGTATCGTTTCTCCTTATGGAGAGTGACATACCATCTCTGGCTTGTCAAGGTAAGGAGGCTTATTTGCCGTACAATGCTCCTCTGGGAAATTAAATATGCAAATTGCCTCTTCTGAGAAAAAGAGGACTTAACTCTATAGCGCCACCTGTTGGAAGTAGCGATCCTACAAGTCACAATCAACCCTCTAACGAGTCGTGCAATATGACTTAGGTTAAAAGCCAAATCAGTATCTCAATTCGCAGACACGGTGTTTCGGGCTGTTGGCCCTCATCAGTGCGAAGCATGAGAACTGATTTGGCTAGGTGAGAGGCTCTGGACTGGGGTCTAAGGGGTATCGTTTCTCCTTATGGAGAGTGACATACCATCTCTGGCTTGTCAAGGTAAGGAGGCTTATTTACAGTACAATGCTCCTCTGGGAAATTAAATATGCAAATTTAATACTAACCTACAAAGCCATCCTGTCTCCTCCATATATCTCTGAACTAATCTCCCGATATCTTCCCTTATGTAATCTCCGGTCCTCCCAAGACCTCCTTCTTTCCTCCACACTTATTCGCTCCTCACCCAACCGCCTCGAAGACTTCTCCCGAATATCCTCCATCCTTGGAATTCTTTGCCCCAACACGTCCAACTATCAACCACATTCGGATCCTTCAGAGGGAACCTGAAAACCCACCTCTTCAGGAAAGCCTACAGCCTTCACTGACTCTGCTGCCTCCTCACCACTACTGAAGCTACCGCCTCAACAACACCGGAGCTCCTGCAACCTTCAACCTATCGTCTCCTTCCCCACCATCCTGTAGAATGTAAGCCCGCAAGGGCAGGGTCCTCGCCCCTCTGTATCAGTCTGTAATTGTTAGTTTGCTTACTGTAAGTGATATCTGTAATTTGTATGTAACCCCTTCTCATGTACAGCACCATGGAATCAATGGTGCTATATAAATAAATAAATAAAATAATAATAATAATAATAATAAATTGTCCTTTAGGAATTCCACGTTTTAAAGGTAAAGGCTGTCCCATCTAAGCAGACTATTTGTGCTCGTGGGTTTACGATAGGTTTGATTCTCCAAGCCACCAATATAATTTTTCCGAATATGGACATCTAGGAATGGTAAGGCATCAATCAATACCTATTTCACAGGTTAATCTGAGGCCTATAGTGTTTGAATAGAAGTCCATATTCATATGGGATGTTACTATACAAAGACTCTATATCTATAGAGTCTAGGAGAGAATCCTACCCAACATGGATGTCCTCAAGTTTGATAAGGAGGTCAGAAGTGTCTCTGATATAAGAAGGGAGGGTGAGCACAAACGGGCGGGGAATCTTATCCACATAAGTACCACAGTTTTGAATCAGAGAATCTGTTCCTGATACAATTGGGCATCCTTTTACAGGTTCTAAGCCCTTGTGCACCTTAGGAAGAGTGTAAAAAGTTGCCATCAAGGGATATGTTGGAAAAAGAAAATCAAACTCGTTTTTTGAGATTAATGCATTTTCCCTTGCTTTCTCAAGTATCGTCCTCAATTTTTCTCTAAACACATCCACAGGATTAGATGTCAAGATCTCATACATATATATGTAGTGAGCTGGCCGGCTGTGACTGTTCTGTTATCATTGACATAGAATCTGTGCAGACACTGCCCCCGTGTGGCCAGAAGTGATACCTATGCCGAATGTGATTACAGAGAAACAAACTGTATTGGCTAAACTTCCCCCTGTTGTGTCATGTGAACAGGAAGGGGAGGAAAAGAGAGAGCCCGGGAAACTTTTGGGTGCAGAGAGAAGTCTGTGTGTGCTGGCGTCCTCCTGTAGATGCGATATAAAAGATTGCCTGGATGACCTCTCTCTCTTGGAAGCTGACATCCAGATTGTTCCCAGCTCCCACACTGCGGAGCACTCAGCGGTGACATCATCACAGATCCTGGAGCCCATGAACTGTAAGCGGGTCCTCTGTTGAGAGGCCGAACATTCCACCCTTACCTGCTGAACCCCAAGGACTACAGTCTGGACCTGAGAGACAGAGTTTGTTTAATCCCTGTTGTTTTTCTCTTCGGCCGGAGCGTCTCCCTGCAGTGACAGACAGGCCTGCGACGTGGGAAGATAACCTCCTGGAGCAAAGGAACTGGTAACGTGTGGATAGGGACAGTGAGGGACAGTTTGTTATTACACGTTATCTCTGTGAATAGGCATATTTTGTATTGTCTATTATTGTGTTCCGCTGTGTTAAGGAAAATGTATAACAGTAAAGATACGTTTGTTAAGATGGAATCTGAGTGTGGAAGTTTTGCTGGGCCAGATCATGGATATACATGGGCGACCTTTCCCTCGGCCACTTCATATACATCACTTAGTATGGCTTGACACATATTCACATAGTTCACGTCTTCCATAATGACAAGATTTCCGCCCTTGTCGGACGATTTTATAACCAACTTGTCATTTTTTGACAATTCAGATAGCGCATGTTGTTCACCCAGGGATAAGTGTGAATCCGGAATGAAAGGTTTAGAGGGAATCTTTCGGAGGTCTCTTTCAACCAGACTGAGGAATATATCCACACTGTTAGTATCCCCCTGTGGTGGGGTTTTGATGCTTGGGAGAATCTTCCCCTGCCTCTCCATCCCTGTCTATGATGTCTCTCCCTCAGTAGCGTAGTAGTACTGGGGGGGCAGAGGGGGCCATCGCCCCGGGCCCTGTCACATGAAGGGGCCCACTGGGAGCCAGGGCCACTTCTGTGACGAGGCAGAACGCAGCATAGGAGCAGAGCAGTATAATGTCTGCTCCCGTCTGACAAGCTGCAGGCTGGCACAGTGGCCGGCTGCAGAGTCTCCCTCCTGCAGTGAATGGTTTCGCCCCTCTGACCTGATCATGAAGCTTTTCCTCGGCTGCAGTTTTTCTTCACTCTGTGCACGCTGGGATTGGCTCAGGCACGCTGGGTCCTAGTGCCCACACCTTGCATTTCAACACTTCCTGGTCCTGCCTGCAAACTTCATCAGTAAGTGCTGGGGATGGAACTTATTAGGTTTATTAAATTCAGGTATGTCAGTGTTAGACCATTGGGGTATTGTGGGGGCTGAAAGTGAGTGAGGCGGGACAGGACACTGGGGGGTGAATGTAAGACCATGGGGGTGTTGTGAGGGCAGAAGGTGGGTGAGGTGGGACAGGGCCCTGAGGGGTGGATGTGAGATGATGGGGGTATTGGGGCTGAAGTGGGGGAGGGGGACAGGTCACTGGGGGCTGAATATTATAATGTTTAGTTATGATATTATATGTACTTCATCACATGTAATATTTGCTGTCTGGGGAGGCTGGAGATGGGGGGTAGGGGGCTTTTGATACGTACCACCTGTGTCTTTTATGAGTATTAGTATAAGGAGCCCCCATACAGTAACCAAGAGCTGCATCACATTTACAGCACCACTCCAGCATTATTTTTTTTATTTCATTGCTGGAGCGGTGCTGAAAATCCCCATCCCCTGCCCCCTGTCTGATACTCACCTGGCGTTTTCCTCTGTTTTTGTCTCCGCTCGGCTCCGTCTCCTGCAGTTTGTGACCTGTCCAAGGCTCCAGTGTTTCATGGAGCAGCGCAGAGGTCACTAATCAATGTGAGTCTGTGGGAGCCTTGATCTGGCCTGTTTCTCACTCTCAGGCTATGTGCACATGGTGCAGATTCACAGCAGTTTTCCATCTGGTGTACAGTACCATGTAAACCTATGGAAAACCAAATCCGCAGTGCCCATCGTGCGGAAAATACCGCGCGGAAACGCTGTGTTGTATTTTCTGCAGCATGTCAATTCTTTTGCGGATTCCACAGCATTTTACATCTGCTCCTGTATAGGATACCGCAGGTGGTAAAACGCAGGTGAAATCTGCACAAAAAACACAGGAAATCCGCGGTAAATCTGCACATGAATCCGCAACAAGTGCACATAGCCTCATAGTCTTACACTGAGCACTTGTGACATAGCTTCTAACTTCTGGCCTGTCAGAAGCTGTGCTCACAAGTTTGAGCAGCGGCACTGCAGCAGTGCCACAAAATAGTATAATGACCGGGGCATCCAAATCATGACAGGGAGCTGTGAGTCCATCATACTGTGTATAAGGAAGCTGTGAGTCCATCATATTGTGTATAAGGAAGCTGTGCACACATCATACTGTGTATATGAGAGCTGCGGGTCCATCATACTGTGTATAAGAGAGCTGCGGGTCCATCATACCGTGTATAAGGGAGCTGCGGGTCCATCACACTGTGTATACGGGAGCTGCAGGCCAATCTTACTATGTATAAGGGAGCTGCGGGCCAATCATACTGTGTATAAGAGAGCTGCGGGTCCATCATACCGTGTATAAGGGAGCTGCGGGTCCATCATACTGTGTATAAGGGAGTTGCGGGTCCATCATACTGTGTATAAGGGAGCTGTGCACACATCATACTGTGTATAAGGGAGCTGCGGGCCCATCATACCGTGTATAAGGGAGCTGCGGGTCCATCATACCGTGTATAAGGGAGCTGCGGGTCCATCATACTGTGTATAAGGGAGCTGCGGGTCCATCATACTGTGTATAAGGGAGCTGTGCACACATCATACTGTGTATAAGGGAGCTGCGGGCCCATCATACTGTGTATAAGGGAGCTGCAGGCCAATCATACTATGTATATGGGAGCTGCGGACCCATCATACTGTATATGGGAGCTGCGGGCCCATCATACTGTGTATAAGGGAGCTGCGGGCCCATCATACTATGTATATGGGAGCTGCGGGCCCATCACACTGTATAAGAGAGCTGCGAGCCCATCATACTGTGTATAAGGGAGCTGTGGGCCCATCATACTATGTATAAGGGAGCTGCGGGCCCATCATACTGTGTGTAAGGGAGCTGCGAGCCCATCATACTGCGTATAAGGGAGCTGCAGGCCCATCATACTGATCATACTGTGTATAAGGGAGCTGCGGGCCCATCATACTGTGCATAAGGGAGCTGCGGGCCTATCATACTGTGTATAAGGGAGCTGTGGGCCCATCATACTGTGTATAAGGAAGCTGCGGGCCCATCATACTGTGTATAAAGGAGCTGTGGGCCCATCATACTGTGTATAAAGGAGCTGTGGGCCCATCATACTGTGTACAGGGGAACGGTGAGGGACATCATACTGTTTGACGGGAGCTGCTGTCCCATCATACTGTGTATAGGGAACTGTGAATGCATATTGTGCATATGGGAGCTGTTGGCCCATTACACTGTATATAGGGGAGCTCTGGGGGGCATTATACTTTCTATAGTGGAGTTCTGTCAGCATTATACTGTGTATAGGGGAGCATTGGGCTCATACTATCTATAGGGGAGCAGTGGTATCATACTGTGTAGAGGGGAGCAGTGGGAACATCATACGGTGTACAGGGGAGTTATAGAATCATCATACTGTGTATAGGGGAGCTGTGGGAGCCATAGACTGTGTATAGGGAAGCTATAAGTTCACGATACTGTGTATAATGGAGCAGTACATGGGGGAACTTAGGGGACATTATTATTGTGCATATAGTCCAATATGGCGGTAAAGTCAATGTTCGTTTTTATATATAGATTTATTTTCAATAACAGTAGGGTCACATTATGAGGTTCCCCTATATTCACAATAAGTGCGCAACGGTAGCTGTAATCAGTGTTAGCTGGTTAGGGGCCCACTCAGATGTTTCGCCCCCCATAAGCTGAAACCCTAGCTACGCCTCTGCTCTCCCTAGGTGAAAACCCCAGGTTAGAGCGTTCCGTATCGAAAGTTTCAATATCCGAAGATGAAATATATGAGGTGTTTGAATTCTGGAAATTATATGCCTGTTACCCAAAAGGGCCTTCAGATCTCTTTGGAACCGAAGTTGTTTCCTTTCCTTAATCAGAGATTTAAATTTTTCAACTGAATTTTGTAGAAGGCCTTCCCTTCTATTGAAGTCTGGTTCACCTTTATGTTTAAGAATGTTATCAATCAGCTTACTAAGTTGACTTGATGATTTTTCAAATATTTTTTTCTCTTCTTCCAACAATAATTGCATACATTTCAAGGAAGATTCTACTGATTCCTTAAGCCACTTGGTCAGGAATTCAGGATAAGCAGTCCTTGGGGACGGATTCAAGTTAATTCTGAAACCTCTTGGGACAATCTTATTTTTAATGTAATTTTCCAATGCTCTAATCTCCCACCACGATTTAATATGTTCTTTGTACCCCGCATATAACTCAGATTATATATATATATATATATATATACCCCCAGATTTGAAGGACGCAGTATGACCTTCACCGATGGTAACCTACAGAAGGGGGCTCTCCATTAGAGATAATCTTGTTCACAGTTTTTCAGGAGACCTAATCCAGAGGGTACTTGGCTGGAGCGGAAAATTTGCGGTTTCTTTAAATGTGGCAACTGTGTTAATTGTAAATGGATGAAACCCTGCAGATCGGTAAGCAGCTCCTCTTCTGGTAAGAAATTCTATCAGCGTGACTACTCCAACTGTAAAAGTACGGATGCAGTATACATGGCCACATGTACATGTTCCATGGATTATGTGGGCAAGACTGGTAGGGAGGTCAGAAGAAGGGTGGGTGAGCACATTAGAGACATAAAAAACAAACGGGATACTCCCCTGGCGAGACATATGAATGGAACCCATCAGGGTACTCTAGAACAGATTTCGTTCTGCGTCCTGGAGGAGGTGAAGCCAAATCCAAGGGGAGGAAATTATGACAGATATTTGTTACAAAGGGAATGCGAATGGATTTTCTGTATGGAATCCGTAGCCCCTGCTGGGCTTAATGAACAAAAACCATATGCCTGCTTTCTCTGAAAAACCAAAGCTGTTAAGTCCTCTCATTGTGTCCTTTTTATAGCCATGCTTCTCTGTAATGTCCCAGTTTAGGGATTTTCACCTATTATGGTGTGTTATCTATTGGTGATATGTGATTACTAATCACTGGGACTATCCGTGTATGTGAAGTTCAAACTCCATTTTTTATATACCCCACCTTCCCTTTAATATTACTTGGCAATTGCAGGCTCTTCTATAATCCTATCTTTCAATCAAGAGGGGCGGATCATAGATATAGGTAAAATCACGGATACATGTTAAATAGATTCCGTTATTGCATTTTGACGCTATGTCCTCTGATTTGCATACATCTGTAGGTGGCAGGAGTAATAATATATAACTAACACAGGCAGAGCCCCTAATAGACTGCGGGCACCATAATAATATTTGGCAGTGAGTGCAGTCCAATGTGTGACATACAAGCTAAAACACCTTATTAGGCATGCATTCCATTAGGTGGAACGCAAACTCATCCAACGCATGCTCAGTTCCGTGTACATCGTCACTTCTGGTATCGTAATATGGAAGTGCACGGAGCGGTAAGGACAGATGGTTCCCTGATACCTTCAAGGCTGGAACGCATGCGCACGCTGCCGCCAGGAAGACCGGCAGTTCCTTTATGCATGAAACTAGTGCACCATGTGAGTACCGCAACCGACATTTCTAAGTGGCTATGTGCTATCTATAGGATGCATACGACTATGTTCATGTATATGGGACATCTATTGCTGTGTATATACCCTGGAATCTATTGAGGGGTGGAATGGGGGAGGAGTTGATATAGCCCACTTTATAAAGCAAAGTGGGTTTGCATTGGCACCATGCAGCATCTATTCATCTAACCTCCTGAAGAGCCATCAGGCGTAACTCGTAGATGTTCAGGAATATCTATGCTTGATAAGTACCCCTCTCATATCCATTCCCAATACTAACTGCATTAATGATTCATGTTTAAAACTACATACAATATGTATTGATCCAATCCTGATGGGTATACTCCCTAGACATTTTCAATAACCTGGACATCAGCAGGGTCTTCTAGGGGTGGCCGTCGTGGGGCGGGGGTGCCATATCCGCTCACAAGTAGGGTGCTAACCTCCGCTGATAGTTAGGGAGCAGCAGAGGTACAGTTTAGAAAGAGGGGTCATATCAAATTTATGATTAATAATATCTTCTTCAAGCAAGCATTTCATTCCTTTCCCTGGTCTGAAATATATATATTAGATGCACTGCCTGTTTTTTCTGTCCTATACTATAGGGTACTATCTTTCCATGTTGTGAAAGTGTATCAGCTGGCACTTACTGGTAGGACAATAGGGTCAGCCATCGGTGAGCGGGGGCGCCATTCTCATGTGGGTTGATATAGGGTGCCAACCTCTATAGCCAGGCAGGCAAACAGACCAGGGTTCATCCATAAGGTCTATGCAGTGTGCGCTTTTTGTGTGTGTGGTGTGTGGTGTGGTGTAAGTGTTGTATGCCCCGTTTTTAAAGTTTTATATTAAAAGATATATTTTATCTTATTTCTTTGGGGTTTTTCTCTCATGCCCAATACAATCCTAACAGTGAAACATGGTGGTGGCAGCATCATGCTATGGGGATGTTTTTCATATGCAGGGACAGGATGACTGGTTGTCATTGAAGGAAACATGAATGCGGCCAAGTACAGAGATATCCTGGATGAAAACCTCTTCCAGAGTGTTCTGGACCTCAGACTTGGCCAAAGATTCACCTTCTCTCACCTAAACCCAATTGAGCATCTCTGGAGAGACCTGAAAATGGCTGTCCACCAACGTTCACCATCCAACCTGATGGAACTGGAGAGGATCTGCAAGGAAGAATGGCAGAGGATCCCCAAATCCAGGTGTAAAAAACTTGTTGCATCATTCCCAAGAAGACTCATGGCTGTGCTAACTCAAAAGCTGTTTTGAACAGCTGACATGTGCCCGCAATAGCGGCGGGTGAAATCTTGATTCACCCGCCGCTATTAACTAGTTAAATGCCGCTGGCAAACGTTGACAGCGGCACTTAACCGGCGCTTCCGGCCGGGCGGCCGGAAATGATCGCGTCGCCGACCCCGTCACATGATCGGAGGTCGGCGATGCGTCGGAATAGTAACCATAGAGGTCCTTGAGACTGATGCAGGCCTGCTGTGAGCGCCACCCTGTGGTCGGCGCTCATAGCACACCTGCATTTCTGCCGATCGTGTTGTGCCAGCTTCTAGCCTCCTATAGAGGCTATTGAAGCATGGCAAAAGTAAAAAAAAAAAGTTAAAAAAAATGTGAAAAAATAAAAAAAAAATCTAAAAGTTTAAATCACCCCCCTTTCGCCCCATTCAAAATAAATCAATAAAAAAAAATCAAACCTACACATATTTGGTATCGCCGCGTTCAGAATCGCCCGATCTATCAATAAAAAAAGCATTAACCTGATCGCTAAACGGCGTAGCGACAAAAAAATTTGAAACGCCAGAATTACGTTTTTTTTGGTCGCCGCAACATTACATGAAAATGCAATAACGGGCGATCAAAAGAACGTATCTGTACCAAAATGGTATAATTAAAAATGTCAGCTCGGCACGCAAAAAATAAGCCCTCACCCGACCCCAGATCATGAAAAATGGAGACGGTATGGGTATCGGAAAATGGCGCATTTTTTTTTTTAGCAAAGTTTGGAATTTTTTTTCACCACTTAGATAAAAAATAACCTAGTCATGTTAGGTGTCCATGAACTCGCAATGACCTGGAGAATCATAAAGGCAGGTCAGTTTTAGCATTTCTTGAACCTAGCAAAAAAGCCAAACAAAAAACAAGTGTGGGATTGCCCTTTTTTTGCAATTTCACCGCACTTGAAATTTTTTTCCTGCTTTCTAGTACATGACATGCTAAAACCAATGATGTCGTTCAAAAGTACATCTCGTCCTGCAAAAAATAAGCCCTCACATGGCCATATTGATGGAAAAATAAAAAAGTTATGGCTCTGGGAAGGAGGAGAGCGAAAAACGAACACGGAAAAACGGAAAATCCCAAGCTCATGAAGGGGTTAATACAAGTGCAAAATTTACTACATTTCTGTTTTTTTCAGTCAAGATGGGGTGCAGAGTGTACATTAATGCGAAAAAAATGAACTTTTTTGAATTTATCTAATGGCTGCAATGAAACAAAGAGTAAAAAATGTAAAGGGGTATGAATACTTTCCGAACCCACTGTATATGTGTGTATATATATAATATATATATAACCTAGTTGAATAAAGGGAAACTGTCAACACTGTGTTCTTGTAAGAGGGTGGACAAGAAATCCTGTCCCCCTTAAGAAGACGTTGTGGCAAGTGTGTCTAAAGTTATTTTTGTGTGTTATATTTATGGCTATAAAATAAAAATGCATTTATCCCTATGGCCATTGTCTATGTCATGTTCCTGTGGTGTTATCTGCGAGGCTGGCCCCTGGAGGACAGGGGGAAAGGTGCGCCCTACAGGGGATCCAGTAGGAAAGTTTTAGTGACATAGGAGGAAAGTAGTCAGTGTTGAGGAGGAGTGTGTTGGAGAGCAGGTTAAAGGGAGACGACAGGTTTAATGGTGGTGGAACTACAAAGCTCAGCAAGGAAATGAATTAGTTACAGAGGCGGCAGGGTATCACAAGCAAGTGGAGACCCCTGTAAGAAAAAAGCTTATAAGTCCGGGAAACAGTGCGTAGGCGTCGGGAAAGGTCAGAGAGGCCCGGCGCCTGCCCACTGCAGTACTTTGCTCTGCCCTCAACAGGGCAGACAAAGTACACCAGCGCCGGAGCCGAAGAGTGAAGACAAGAAGAGGACGTCATCATAAGAAGATGGGAGGCCCCGGACCGAACTGCGACACCCATCGGACCAGAACCGCAGCGGTGGCGCAGTGGTTAGCACTGCAGCCTTGCAGCGCTGGAGTCCTGGGTTCAAACCCCACCAAGGACAACATCTGCAAAGAGTATGTATGTTCTCTCCGTGTTTGCGTGGGTTTCCTCCGGGTACTCCGGTTTCCTCCCACATTCCAAAGGGATCATCTGATGCATGTCAGTGTAGACTAATAACCAACTAAGAAAGATACATGTGGAGCGCCCCTACACCGCTGCAGGGCCGAGGGGTACCCGGAGCCGGGCCTCTGAGTCTCAGTTCTGGGGTTGTCACGGTGGCTAGACCCGGTCCGTGGCCCTGTCCGTCAGTGGGGAACGTCCAGTGCAATAAGTGGGGTGCAGGTCGCGGTAAATAACGAGGACACCAGGTTGCAGTCTCTTTACCTCTTTACTGAAGATCTCTGGGTCCTCAGTCCAGAATACGGTTCACCAGGCTGCGCAAGTCCGGCCGGTCCAATGGCACTTCCAGAGCTCTCTTCTCAGGTGGAAATCTGTGCCTTCCCCCTAGCGCTATGTGTTGTGGTCCTTCCCTGCTGTGCTTACGGAAAGTCCCCACAACTGTTGTGTCTGTTTCTTAAGTTCCCTCACAACTCGATTAGATGATGTTCTGCTAATCCTCCGTCCCTCCCTGATGTTCTGGTTGGGACGGCACCCGTTTGACGGGTAGGCTCGGAGCTCTTCCGGGACCCTAGAGTCGCCCCTCTCCACAAGTTGCCCCCCAAGACTGCATAGGTGATTTGAGTTAGACAGCCCGCCTTAGACTGACTGCCCTGCCGCTGTTTGAAGTATTGCTTGAAGCTGAATGTTATGATACTTCCTCGGCGTTCCGGCCACCGGTAGTGCGCCTCAGCAGGATGTTGCTTCGATCTTACAGCACGACTCCTACTGGTATTTCTCCTTTGCGTGATCTCGTTTCTCACTCAGCACAATCTATCTCTCTTCTAATCCTTTCTTGGGCACCGCCGCTACCCGGAGCAGGCACGGTCCCGTTACGTTCGTTCTTCTTGCCAAGCCTCTGTCAGGATCCCACCCCTGACAGAGACCCTACTGTATCTTCCCCTACAACACCCTCTGCCACAAGGTGTTGCCTGGTTCCAACCCAGTCAGCTTTCTGATCTAACTTCCTGCCTGACCCCCAGTTTACCCACTATGGTGGGGAGTGGCCTAATGAATAGCACCCTTAGCTCCCCCCGGAGGCCCGGCTGTGAAATGTATTGGTGTCTGTGATACCTGATCAGATGAACTCCTTCAGTGCCATCAGACGCACCATAGCTCCCCATGAAAAGCTACTTTTTATTATTATTGCTATTAATGTTAATATAATTTTCATCTTTTATTTGTATTAAAGTTCTATAAAAAAAAATCTGTTTTTTTGCCTTTTTCATAAAGTAGTTAGATATGGGTCAAAATTGACCCGTAACACCATAGATGTTACTAGAGTTAATAATATAAAATATATATATGTATATTTTTTTTACATTTAAGAAATGTGTTCTAAAACCCTTCAGTAATAGTCAGGTAATATAACAAACTTTTTTAAGTTTATATTATTCTCTTGAGGTTCATTTGACAATATTTTTATATTGAAAATGAAAGGTATGCTCTCAAATGAAAGGCCCAGGGGGCCACAAGAAAAATATTAAAATCAATCCTTCCATGGATGAGAAACCCTAACAAGGTAACTAAGAGGTAAGAAACAAATTGGATCATAAATAACTGTTTTTAGGGTATCCTAGGGGTGATTTAAGACACGGGTCAAAACCGACCCGTTAACATAAGAAAGAGTAACAGAAAGCTAACACTAGAGGAAGGAAATATGAGTAAAATACTCAAAAAGACAATGCACAGTCTATATCACCTTTATAAGTACAATTCTCAGAGTGTGATCTAATATACAATAATGTGGGCCAGATAGTATATGCATGCTGTGTCTCCTAAAAAATACACTCAGATAAACCTAATATCACAATACCATATTCAATGTGCAAACAGCATGCAAAATTACACAGCAGTACCCCACATAGATTAATAAGGGTCCCAAAATATCCAAAGGGCGCAATGTGATTGATTCCTATCCAACAGGAAAGTATATATACCAATCTACAGAGGACCGCACCTAAAGACCCGGTATCTTACCCCCACACAATCAGATAGGTAATCTCAATCTATATCAAAGGAGACTGTGACAAAGTCAGACCCACGCGTATCGACGCCTAAGGCGTCTTCCTCAAGGTCCACAGTCATCTAGTGGTGTAGTCCCTGTTTAAATACACAATCCTAAATCAATCATACATACCAGGTGTGCAGCATAATGGCGAGGAAACCCAAAGGATGTATGTCTACCCGGCGTATTATGGTGTTCAGTGCGCAAGTGCTAACTTCTCTGCCTGACCGGAAAACTAACCACAGCGCACTGCGCATGCGTGATCCGGCGAATAGATCGCCATGGCAACCAAGACGCATTACAAGGTTAGCATAAGGGGAACGGAAAGTTAGACTCTATGTAATGCGGTATGTCTCCGCTACAAGCCACATGTACCTATCAGAGTTAGATCTGTTAGGTGGCGAGACCACAGGGTATATGTCTCACGGCATGTTGCAATAGTAAGTGCGCAGATACAGCGTTCCCTCCCCAACCGGAAACACCGACTATAGCACACTGTGCATGCGTGATGCGGCGAACAAGTCGCCATAACAACAAAGACTCACTTTCAAATAAGTGTAGAGGGAACAGAGTATTTAACTCTGTGCAATGCGGTGTGTCTCCGCTGAAAACCACATCCCCAAACCAAGTTTTGCCCAAGTTTACTACAAAGAGATATACATATCTATTCATAGAGTTTGTAATGACATCACCCCGTGCTTAATTTTTAGCGAGGAATCAAATTCTAATATGTTGCGCATGCGCAGTAGCGAAAAATGAAAACATGGCCTTCCCAGATACCTTTGTATAAGACCAGATACTGGCTAGACTCAGTGTGGTAAGGGGGAATAATTTCCATACACTGCTGGATCTATCAACACTTATACACAATAGAGTGCGCTAAAGTATAAGCAACCATTGGCAAGGATTATGCCCAAGGGGTATAATATAAACAGCTATACAAAAGCTATTACAGCTCAGATGTTAAATCATGGCTATGCAATACTTTAATTGAGAGCAACAGGTCCTACTTACTAGAACAAATAGAAGAAAAAATCCAGCTTCCAGAAATATCAAAATTTATTGAAGATAAAATCCAAGATCCAAAAACATGGTTCACAGGAGAAGAAATGGCAGCATGCTACATGTTTCGAACACTAAGTTCTTTTTCAAAGCTTTGAAAAAGAACTTAGTGTTCGAAACATGTAGCATGCTGCCATTTCTTCTCCTGTGAACCATGTTTTTGGATCTTGGATTTTATCTTCAATAAATTTTGATATTTCTGGAAGCTGGATTTTTTCTTCTATTTGTTCTATTACCTTACGTGAAGACTGCACGTTATCCGGGCTTCCCCACAACAAATGCCTAGGAGGTGAGCTGGTTTTGTCACATTTTTTTTTCTTTTGTTATGGTCCTACTTACTGTTTGTTCGTTAATAAATTTTATAATAGAATAAAGTATACATAGCGTAACTATCAAGCCAACACTACATGCCCTGGTGGGCAAGTACACACGCTTCTGATATTTGTTACCAAGTTACAACTGTTCACACTTAAAGTAATACAAACTGAGGGCCTGATATCCCCAAAGTGCAGTCTGCCCCATAGTTGATTTAAATACAGTTATCACAGCAGAACCCATTAGCTGTAACAAAAGGTAAACCTAAGTAATCTGATAACCAGGTTATTACCTATAGAGGAAGACACAGCATGCACATATGAGCGCAATAGCATGAACATGTATTTAAAAAAAACGAAAAAAAAACAATATGTATACAAATATTTCCTGTGGGTTCAGTTTCTACACAATGTATTCAGTTAGCCTAAGCAGTGTTATTCCAATAGTCATGCGAATGTCCATATGAAATTGGAGTAGTTCTTTAGGTTTGGTGTATACACTCTCAAATGTAGAGGGCAACCATGGAGAATGTTCAGTTTTCTCTTTTCTCAAAAGTCCAGATAACACTAGCCGATGCTGGATCTAATGGAGGAAAGGAAATAATCAACAAAAAGCTCCATACGTCACCTCCCAGACCCAAATTGCTGTACCCATGGTAATCCACAAAAATACAAGTGGCACCAGGGTCACTATAGTCTTTTGTAGAAACCTGTGTACAGTAGTTCCTCATTCAGACCCCCGGGTGACAAACTGTTCAATTCATAGATCCAACGGGATTCCTTTCTCAGGAGTTCATCCGTTATTCTACCACCCCTGATATTCAAGGTGACTCCCTCCAATCCCATAACCCTAAGGGTTCTGGAGATTCCATTATGGTGGTCTAGGAAGTGGGCTGCCACCGAAGTGATCTGCTTACCCTTTTCTCTATCAGTCCTGGTCTTGGAGATATTAGAAACATGCTGTTGGATCCTACGGTTCAGTTCTTGGGTGGTTTGTCCAACACAAATCTTATTACAGCCGCAAATCAGAGCGTAGACTAGGTTTCATGTGCGACAGTTGAAGAAAGATCTCGATGATACCTGAAAAGGTAAGGATGGTATTGAGACTCCAATATCGGCTAGCATGAATGGACATACTGAACACCCTCCACATGGACAGGATCCAATAGTTGGATGGTCCACGCGAATTCTGCATATAGGTCATCTGAAGTGACTTCTAGAGAGGCAATCCTTAAGATTCCTGGCTCTCCTAGCCACTATCATTGGTTTATTTGGAATTATTGACTTAAGCCTCATGTCACTCAACAGAATTCCCCAGTTGCCTTCCATTATCTTACAGACATCCCCCCATTGGTTGTTAAATTGGGTTATCAAACTGGGTATGTTTACATTAGATCTCACCTGTGGCCTTAGGACCTCATCCCTTGTGCTCTGTCGAGAGTGTTTAAAGGCCTTTGAAATGATCCTCCTTGGGTAACCCCGTTCACGGAAGCGGTCTGTCAGTAGTCTTGACTGATCTTGAAAATCTGACAACTGGCTACAGTTCCTCCTAAGGCGTAGGAACTGACCTTTCGGGATGCTGTTCCGCAAATGACTTGGGTGGAAGCTCGAATAGTGTAGTAAATTATTTGTGGCTGTGCTTTTCCGAAAGAGGGTAGTACATATCCGATTGTCCTGGATCATGATCCTCAAATCAAGGAAGTCGACAGAACTGGTAGAAAAACAAGAGGTCAACCAGATGTTCCAGCAGTTGCTGTTGAGTTCTGCCACGAATCTCTCCAAATCTTCAGCTGAACCTGTCCATAAGACAACAATGTCGTCAATAAACCGGTACCATTTGAGTACATTGTTGCAAAATAGTAAATTTTTCTTGACCTGTGTCTCTTCCCACCACACCATAAACAGGTTCGCATATGAGGGCGCACATCTGGCCCCCATAGCGGTACCCGATACCTGTTTATAGAAACCTCTGGAAGTAATTCCTCTCCAATATCATTCTCAATAGATCCAAGATAAATAAATCATGTCTTCTATTCCCTGTTGAAAATTTATCCAAAAAGTAATCCACAGCTGAAATACCTAAATCATGGTTGATGTTTGTGTAGAGTGTTTCCACATCAAAAGTGGCTAAAATGTTATCCGGTCCAGCTGTTGTATTAAAAATGATGAATCACGTATATAGGACTCCAAATTGAGGACAATAGGCTGTAGGAAGAAATCCAAGTAAATGCATGATTTTTCATATAAACCCCCAATGCCCGAAACAATGGGTCTACCCGGGGGATTGGACACCGACTTGTGCACTTTCGGGAGCCTGTAAAATGTTAGGATTACTGGATATTTAACTGTCAAAAAATCCAATTCCTTTTTGTCAATAATGCCCTGGGAATGGGCATTAGACAGTAATCTATCCAAGCTAGATTTGAACACCCCTGTTGGATCGGAAGGTAGGGCAACATAGTGCTGTGCATTGCCCAATTGTCGTTTGGCTTCCATACAATACATATCCTTAGGCCACAGCACTATGTTGCCCCCCTTGTCTGCCTCCTTGATTTCAAAAAGATAATTAGATTTCAATTTACCTAAAGCCTGTCTCTCACCCCTGGACATGTTATTCTGACCATGCCTATCGGCCCTCAGGTTCTGGATATCCCTACTGGTTTTATCGAAGAAAATTTGAATAGCCGGGAAGAGTGAAAAGGACGGTGTTGCCTGTGATGGTAAACGGCCACTAAATTTTCGCCTACCTTGATAGTTCTCGTTCTCATCCAGTAACTCCATCAGGTCTCGAAGGGCTTGTCTGTCCAAATCCGTTAACCCATCCGTTATGGATGGATTCTGGTAAAGTAATTTGAAAGTCAATTGTCTACAAAACAAATATAGATATTTTGTCAATTTAAATTTATCAAGAGTGCTCATTGGTGAGAAAGACAGGCCCTTAGCCAACAGGGATTTTTCGGTGTTTGACAAACTATAAGAGGATAGATTTATGATGTTCAACTCACCCACCCCTTCGCTCAGTTGGTTCACTTGTGAAATGTCATCCCCTATCGTTTGCGATTGTTGTACCGGGTCACTCTTTTGAAACTTGGTGACCAGTCCTTGTGACGTCCATTCCTTCTTTTGCGACCAAGTGCGTTTCCTCCTCCCCCGTCGGTGCCGCTTTCGCGGTCGCTGGTATCGGTCGATAAAAAATCACTAGAGGCAGTCTCTAAGTTTCCAGTGTCGTTGTTAGAGGTCTTAGTTTGTAGTCTCCTGTAAGTCATTCTCTTATTACCCTGGTGAGTCCATCTGAAAGCTCTCTCCTCAGCATAATCAATTTTATCCCTTTGGAATTTGTCCTGTTTACCCCTAATGATGTCTTTTTCAAAACGATCAATAGTCAATTTCAAACGTTCCTTAAAGGGATTAACCATATCTTTTTTATCAAAAGTATCAAGTTTCCCTTCCTTACTCCTAATCTCCTCCTTCAGGCTAGATAACAGTTGATGATCATGTTCAAGGAGCAAATCAATAAGCATGTGAGAACACCTCTGTAGGCCCTTCTCCCAAGTATCCTTAAACTCCATATCCACCTCCGAAGCGGGGAATATCTGGACCCAAAAACCTCTGGGTACTAGGTTTTGTTTTTTGTATTCCTCCAGGGTTTTGATATTCCACCATGTCTTGGTGATGTTCTTATGCAAGTTTATAATTTCCATGGTAAGAGATTCAAAACCATCATTGCTTGGGGCATTAGCCCCCAATGTCACCTCGGATTGACCAAAGATGTCCGTTCTCTGGTTTCACCATGCTGCCTCCCTGGTGCTCAGATCCATAATATAAAAATTCACAGATGTGCCACCGCCCAGAAAAACCAACAAAAGAAGTCAGCTATAACAAACAAGCGCAAGAATATGAGATGAGCAGGCACCATCCATCTCAAATAAGACAGGGGATCACCTGATGCATGTCAGTGTAGACTAATAACCAACGAAAAAAGATACATGCATCATAAAACTGGGATCACCACACCAATAATTTTAGTACAATATTACAAAGTCTTTATTAGACAACACCACACAATAACTGTATTTTAAAAACAATTAAAAACCCCCACAAACAAAATGGGAGATAAGGGTCCATACAATATATGAGTAAAATACTCAAAAAGACAATGCACAGTCTATATCACCTTTATAAGTACAATTCTGAGTGTGATCTAATATACAATAATGTGGGCCAGATAGTATATGCATGCTGTGTCTCCTAAAAAATACACTCAGATAAACCTAATATCACAATACCATATTCAATGTGCAAACAGCATGCAAAATTACACAGCAATACCCCACATAGATTAATAAGGGTCCCTAAATATCCAAAGGGTGCAATGTGATTGATTCCTATCCAACAGGAAAGTATATATACCAATCTACAGAGGACCACACCTAAAGACCCGGTATCTTACCCCCACACAATCAGATAGGTAATCTCGATCAATATCAAAGGAGACTGTGACAAAGTCAGACCCACTCGTATCGATGCCTAAGGCGTCTTCCTCAAGGTCCACAGTCATCTAGTGGTGTAGTCCCTGTTTAAATACACAATCCTAAATCAATCATACATACCAGGTGTGCAGCATAATGGCGACGAAACCCAAAGGATGTATGTCTACCCGGCGTATTATGGTGTTCAGTGCGCAAGTGCTAACTTCTCTGCCTGACCGGAAAACTAACCACAGCGCACTGCGCATGCGTGATCCGGCGAATAGATCGCCATGGCAACCAAGACGCATTACAAGGTTAGCATAAGGGGAACGGAAAGTTAGACTCTATGTAATGCGGCATGTCTCTGCTACAAGCCACATGTACCTATCAGAGTTAGATCTGTTAGGTGGCGAGACCACAGGGTATATGTCTCACGGCATGTTGCAATAGTAAGTGCGCAGATACAGCGTTCCCTCCCCAACCGGAAACACCAACTATAGCGCACTGCGCATGCGTGATGCGGCGAACAAGTCGCCATAACAACAAAGACTCACTTTCAAATAAGTGTAGAGGGAACAGAGTATTTAACTCTGTGCAATGCGGTGTGTCTCTGCTGAAAACCACATCCCCAAACCAAGTTTTGCCCAAGTTTACTACAAAGAGATATACATATCTATTCCCCATTTTGTTTGTGCGGGGTTTTTAATTGTTTTTAAAATACAGTTATTGTGTGGTGTTGTCTAATAAAAACTTTGTTATATTGTACTAAAATTATTGGTGTGGTGATCCCATTTTTATAATGCATGTATCTTTCTTCGTTGGATATCTTCTTGCTGCAGCAGCTTTATTATATGATACCCTTCCCTAATCTTAGCTTCCTTATACTTACCCTCCGGTCTGAAAGTGCACATGGTTCACCTAGCACTTTTCAGGAAATTCAATTACCATATGGGGTGTGACAGATGCGTCATTTGCTGCTATGTCATTCTTGTCATCGGGTCTTCTCACAGCGCCCATTGGTTGCTAATCCGCATTGGTAGACTGCTGCCCCTCACTAGAACACACCCTCAGAAGAAGTTTGTGGCAAGTAAGGACGCTAGTCCTGACATCTCTGGTCATCCTGTTATTGCTGTATCTCTCAGTTTAAGTGATTATTTACTGAGGCGATTCACAAGACTTACAGGTGCTTCTCACAAAATTAGAATATCATCAAAAAGTTAATTTATTTCAGTTCTTCAATACAAAAAGTAAAACTAATTTATTATATAGAATCATTATAGAGTGATCTATTTCAAATGTTTATTTCTGTTAATGTTGATGATTATGGCTTACAGCCAATGAAAACCCAAAAGTCATCTCAGTAAATTAGAATATTTTATAATACCAGCATGAAAAATTATTTTAAAATCCGAAATGTTGGCCTACTGAAATGTATGTTCAGTCAAGTGTTATGATCCTTAGTGGCTGAGGATCACAGAATGGACTAGCTAAGTTACTGAACATAGAACAAGCTCTAGGGAGGTGGTAACTGGACTGACCGCAACCTGATCCTAACAAACACACTAAAGGTAGCCGGTGAACGTGCCTAAATTCCTGGATGTCTCGACGCAGCCTGAGAAACTTGCTACCCCTATAGAGAAAATAAGACCTCACTTGCCTCAGAGAAATGACCCCAAAGATATAGGAAGCCCCCAACAAATAATAACGGTGAGGTAAGGGGAAAATACAAAACGTAGAAATGAAAACAGATTCAGCAAATGAGGCCCACTAATACTAGATAGCAGAAGACAGGCAGGGAACTGTGCGGTCAGTAAAAAACCCTATACAAAATATCCACGCTGAGAATTCAAGAACCCCCACACCAACTAATGGCGTGAGGGGAGAAACTCAGCCCCCTAGAGCTACCAGCAAGCAAGGAAATCACATATTAGCAAGCTGGACAAGGACAAGTAAATAACCAAAAAACATATTGAACACTGATGAGCAAAAAATAACCAAACAGAAAACTTAGCTTCTCTTGGAGAGACTGATAGCGAAGGAATTCAGGAGAGATCAAAATAGCACTGAATACATCGACAGCAGGCAAACACTGAAAGTCCAGGTGAGCTAAATAGGAAACCAGCTAACAGATAACGAGACAGCTGATCCAGCCTCAGACCTGCAGAATGACACAAAGAGCCACCAGAGGGAGCCCAAAGACAGCACTCACACAGTACCACTTGTGACCACAAGAGGGAGCCCAAAAACAGAGTTCACAACAGTACCCCCCCCTTGAGGAGGGGTCACCGAACCCTCATCAAAACCCCCAGGGCGATTAGGATGAGCCACATGGAAGGCATGAACCAAATCGGCCGCATGAACATCAGAGGCGACAACCCAGGAATTATCCTCCTGACCATAGCCCTTCCACTTAACCAAATACTGAAGCCTCCGTCTAGAAATACGAGAATCCAAGATCTTCTCCACCACGTACTCCAATTCGCCCTCAACCAGAACCGGGGCAGGGGGCTCAACAGAAGGAACCACAGGCACCACATACCTCCGCAACAAAGACCTATGGAACACGTTACGAATGGCAAACGACGCTGGGAGGTCCAAACGAAATGACACCGGGTTAAGGATTTCCAAAATCTTATAAGGACCGATGAAGCGAGGCTTGAATTTAGGAGAGGAGACCTTCATAGGAACATACCGAGAAGACAGCCATACCAAATCCCCAACACGAAGTCGGGGATCCACACCATGACGGCGGTTGGCAAAGCGTTGAGCCTTCTCCTGTGACAACTTCAAATTGTCCACCACATGGTTCCAAATCTGCTGCAACCTATCCAGTCAGAAGGCTCAACCTGACCCGAGGAAAAACGAGGATGAAAACCAGAATTGCAGAAAAACGGTGAAACCAAAGTAGCAGAACTAGCCCGATTATTAAGGGCAAACTCGGCCAATGGCAAAAAAGTCACCCAATCATCCTGATCAGCAGAAACAAAACATCTTAAATAAGTTTCCAAGGTCTGATTAGTTCGCTCGGTTTGGCCATTCGTCTGAGGATGGAAGGCCGACGAAAAAGACAAATCAATGCCCATCTTAGCACAAAAGATCCGCCAAAATCTGGACACAAACTGGGATCCTCTGTCAGACACAATATTTTCAGGGATGCCGTGCAAGCGAACCACATTCTGAAAAAATAGAGGAACCAAATCGGAGGAGGAAGGCAACTTAGGCAAGGGCACCAAATGGACCATTTTGGAAAAACAATCACACACCACCCAGATGACAGACATTCTCTGAGAGACTGGAAGATCCAAAATAAAATCCATGGAAATGTGCGTCCAAGGCCTCTTCGGGACAGGCAAAAGCAACCCGCTGGCACGAGAACAGCAAGGCTTAGCTCGAGCACAAATCCCACAGGACTGCACAAAGGAACGCACATCCCGCGACAAGGAAGGCCACCAGAAGGACCTAGCCACCAAATCTCTGGTACCAAAAATCCCAGGATGGCCTGCCAACACCGAAGAATGAACCTCGGAAATAACTCTGCTGGTCCATCTATCTGGGACAAACAGTCTCTCTGGTGGGCAACGGTCAGGTCTATCTGCCTGAAATTTCTGCAGCACTCGTCGCAAATCTGGGGAAATGGCAGACAAAATCACTCCCTCTCTGAGGATACCAGCCGGCTCTGAAACTCCCGGAGAGTCAGGCACAAAACTCCTAGAAAGAGCATCAGCCTTCACGTTCTTCGAACCAGGCAGGTATGAGACCACGAAATCGAAACGGGAGAAAAACAACGACCAACGAGCCTGTCTAGGATTCAGCCGCTTGGCAGACTCGAGATAAATCAGATTTTTGTGATCAGTCAAGACCACCACACGATGCTTAGCTCCCTCGAGCCAATGTCGCCACTCCTCAAATGCCCACTTCATAGCCAACAACTCCCGATTACCAACATCATAATTCCGCTCGGCAGACGAGAACTTTCTTGAAAAGAAAGCACAAGGTTTCATCACAGAGCAATCAGAGCTTCTCTGCGACAAAACAGCCCCTGCTCCAATCTCAGAAGCATCAACCTCGACCTGAAAAGGAAGAGAGACATCAGGCTGACACAAAACTGGAGCCGAAGAAAACCGGCGCTTCAGCTCCCGAAAGGCTTCCACGGCCGCAGGAGACCAATTAGTCACATCAGAACCCTTCTTGGTCAAATCCGTCAAGGGTTTAACCACACCAGAAAAATTAGCAATGAAGCGACGGTAAAAATTAGCAAAACCCAAGAACTTCTGAAGACTCTTAACAGATGTAGGCTGAGTCCAGTCATGAATAGCCTGGACCTTGACTGGGTCCATCTCAATAGTAGAAGGAGAAAAAATAAAACCCAAAAAGGAAACCTTCTGTACTCTGAAGAGACATTTTGAGCCCTTCACAAATAAGGCATTAGCACGCAGGACCTGAAATACCATCCTGACCTGCTTCACATGGGACTCCCAGTCCTCAGAAAAGACCAAAATGTCATCCAGATACACAATCATAAATTTATCCAGATATTCTCGGAAGATGTCATGCATGAAGGACTGGAACACAGAAGGAGCATTAGAGAGTCCAAAAGGCATCACCAAGTACTCAAAATGGCCTTCGGGCGTATTAAATGCCGCTTTCCATTCATCCCCCTGCTTAATACGCACAAGGTTATACGCACCACGAAGATCTATCTTGGTGAACCAACTGGACCCCTTAATCCGAGCAAACAGATCAGATAATAATGGCAAAGGATACTGAAATTTGACCGTGATTTTATTTAGAAGATGATAATCTATACAAGGTCTCAGAGAACCATCCTTTTTGGCCACAAAAAAGAATCCTGCACCAAGAGGGGAGGAGGACGGGCGAATATGTCCCTTCTCTAAAGACTCCTTTATATAACTCCGCATAGCGGCATGTTCTGGTACAGACAAATTAAAAAGTCGTCCCTTAGGGAACTTACTACCTGGAATCAAATTGATAGCACTAGGGTTGAGCGAAACGGGTCGTTCATTTTCAAAAGTCGCCGACTTTTGGCAAAGTCAGCGTCTCATGAAACCGAGCCGATCCCAGCGTTGCATCGGCCATGCGGTACGCGACTTTCGCGCCAAAGTCGCATTTCAATGACGCGAAAAGCGCCATTTCTCAGCCAATGAAGGTGAACGCAGAGTGTGGGCAGCGTGATGACATAGGTCCTGGTCCCCACCATCTTAGAGAAGGGCATTGCAGTGATTGGCTTGCTGTCTGCGGCGTCACAGGGGCTATAAAGGGGCGTTCCCGCCGACCGCCATCTCACTGCTGCTGATCTGAGCTTAGGGAGAGGTTGCTGCCGCTTCATTAGAAGCAGGGAGAGCGTTAGGCAGGGTCCATTAACCACCAAACCGCTTGTGCTGTAGCGATTTCCACTGTCCAACACCACCTTCGGTGTGCAGGGACAGTGGAAGCTACATTTTTTTTTTCTCTCAGCGCTGTAGCTCATTGGGCTGCCCTAGAAGGCTCTCTGATAGCTGTATTGCTGTGTGTACACCACTGTGCAAACCAACTGCTTTTTTCAAAGCACATATCCTCTTGTTCCTTCCTTTCTGCACAGCTATCTTTTTTGTTTGTCCACACTTTTTATTTAATTTGTGCATCAGTCCACTCCTTATTGCTGCCTGCCATACCTGGCTGAGATTACTGCAGGGAGATAGTAATTGTAGGACAGTCCCTGTTTTTTTTTTTTTTTTTGTGGGAGATTAAGATTGGCATTTCTGCTAGAGTGCCATCCCTGTGTGTGCCATCTCTCACTCAGTGGGCCATAGAAAGCCTATTTATTTTTTTGCTTGATTTGGGTTCTAAAATCTACCTGAAAAAAAATCACTACATCAATCAGTGGGAGATTAATATTGCCCTTTCTGCTTGTGTGCCACTCCTGACTCCTGTGTGTGCCATCTCTCACTCAGTGGGCCATAGAAAGCCTATTTATTTTTTTGCTTGATTTGGGTTCTAAAATCTACCTGAAAAAAAATCACTACATCAATCAGTGGGAGATTAATATTGCCCTTTCTGCTTGTGTGCCACTCCTGACTCCTGTGTGTGCCATCTCTCACTCAGTGGGCCATAGAAAGCCTATTTATTTTTTATTATTTGGTTTCTAAAGTCTCCCTAAAAAAGAAAAAATAAATAAAACAGTGGGAGATTAATATTGCCTTTTCTGCTTGTGTGCCACTCCTGACTCCTGTGTGTGCCATCTCTCACTCAGTGGGCCATAGAAAGCCTATTTATTTTTTATTATTTGGTTTCTAAAGTCTCCCTGAAAAATAAAAAAAAAATAAAACAGTGGGAGATTAATATTGCCCTTTCTGCTTGTGTGCCACTCCTGACTCCTGTGTGTGCCATCTCTCACTCAGTGGGCCATAGAAAGCCTATTTATTTTTTATTATTTGGTTTCTAAAGTCTCCCTGTAAAAGAAAAAAAAAATAAAACAGTGGGAGATTAATATTGCCCTTTCTGCTTGTGTGCCACTCCTGACTCCTGTGGGTGCCATCT
Source organism: Ranitomeya variabilis (assembly GCF_051348905.1). Classification (NCBI taxonomy): domain Eukaryota; kingdom Metazoa; phylum Chordata; class Amphibia; order Anura; family Dendrobatidae; genus Ranitomeya; species Ranitomeya variabilis. The sequence goes on from NC_135233.1 coordinate 885,355,882, forward strand.
CTCACTCAGTGGGCCATAGAAAGCCTATTTATTTTTTATTATTTGGTTTCTAAAGTCTCCCTGAAAAAGAAAAAAAAAGAAAAAAGTGGGAGATTAATATTGCCCTTTCTGCTTGTGTGCCACTCCTGACTCCTGTGTGTGCCATCTCTCACTCAGTGGGCCATAGAAAGCCTATACATTTTTTTGCTTGATTTGGGTTCTAAAATCTACCTGAAAAAAAAACAGTACATCAATCAGTGGGAGCAAAATATTGGCCTCAGTCAGGGCTTGTGTGCCACTCCTGACTCCTGTGTGTGCCATCTCTCACTCAGTGGGCCATAGAAAGCCTATTTATTTTTTATTATTTGGTTTCTAAAGTCTCCCTGAAAAAGAAAAAAAAAAGAAAACAGTGGGAGATTAATATTGCCCTTTCTGCTTGTGTGCCACTCCTGACTCCTGTGTGTGCCATCTCTCACTCAGTGGGCCATAGAAAGCCTATTTATTTTTAATTATTTGGTTTCTAAAGTCTCCCTGAAAAAGAATAAAAAAATAAAACAGTGGGAGATTAATATTGCCCTTTCTGCTTGTGTGCCACTCCTGACTCCTGTGTGTGCCATCTCTCACTCATTGGGCCATAGAAAGCCTATTAATTTTTTTGCTTGATTTGGGTTCTAAAATCTACCTGAAAAAAAAACACTACATCAATCAGTGGGAGCAAAATATTGGCCTCAGTCAGGGCTTGTGTGCCACTCCTGACTCCTGTGTGTGCCATCTCTCACTCAGTGGGCCATAGAAAGCCTATTAATTTTTTTGCTTGATTTGTGTTCTAAAATCTACCTGAGAAAAAAACACTACATCAATCAGTGGGAGAAAAATATTGGCCTCAGTCAGGGCTTGTGTGCCACTCCTGACTCCTGTGTGTGCCATCTCTCACTCAGTGGGCCATAGAAAGCCTATTAATTTTTTTGCTTGATTTGGGTTCTAAAATCTACCTGAAAAAAAAACACTACATCAATCAGTGGGAGCAAAATATTGGCCTCAGTCAGGGCTTGTGTGCCACTCCTGACTCCTGTGTGTGCCATCTCTCACTCAGTGGGCCATAGAAAGCCTATTAATTTTTTTGCTTGATTTGGGTTCTAAAATCTACCTGAGAAAAAAACACTACATCAATCAGTGGGAGAAAAATATTGGCCTCAGTCAGGGCTTGTGTGCCACTCCTGACTCCTGTGTGTGCCATCTCTCACTCAGTGGGCCATAGAAAGCCTATTAATTTTTTTGCTTGATTTGGGTTCTAAAATCTACCTGAAAAAAAAACACTACATCAATCAGTGGGAGCAAAATATTGGCCTCAGTCAGGGCTTGTGTGCCACTCCTGACTCCTGTGTGTGCCATCTCTCACTCAGTGGGCCATAGAAAGCCTATTAATTTTTTTGCTTGATTTGGGTTCTAAAATCTACCTGAGAAAAAAACACTACATCAATCAGTGGGAGAAAAATATTGGCCTCAGTCAGGGCTTGTGTGCCACTCCTGACTCCTGTGTGTGCCATCTCTCACTCAGTGGGCCATAGAAAGCCTATTAATTTTTTTGCTTGATTTGGGTTCTAAAATCTACCTGAAAAAAAAACACTACATCAATCGGTGGGAGAAAAATATTGGCCTCAGTCAGGGCTTGTGTGCCACTCCTGACTCCTGTGTGTGCCATCTCTCACTCAGTGGGCCATAGAAAGCCTATTTATTTTTTATTATTTGGTTTCTAAAGTCTCCCTGAAAAAGAAAAAAAAAAGAAAACAGTGGGAGATTAATATTGCCCTTTCTGCTTGTGTGCCACTCCTGACTCCTGTGTGTGCCATCTCTCACTCAGTGGGCCATAGAAAGCCTATTTATTTTTAATTATTTGGTTTCTAAAGTCTCCCTGAAAAAGAATAAAAAAATAAAACAGTGGGAGATTAATATTGCCCTTTCTGCTTGTGTGCCACTCCTGACTCGTGTGTGTGCCATCTCTCACTCAGTGGGCCATAGAAAGCCCATTAATTTTTTTGCTTGATTTGGGTTCTAAAATCTACCTGAAAAAAAAACACTACATCAATCAGTGGGAGCAAAATATTGGCCTCAGTCAGGGCTTGTGTGCCACTCCTGACTCCTGTGTGTGCCATCTCTCACTCAGTGGGCCATAGAAAGCCTATTAATTTTTTTGCTTGATTTGGGTTCTAAAATCTACCTGAGAAAAAAACACTACATCAATCAGTGGGAGAAAAATATTGGCCTCAGTCAGGGCTTGTGTGCCACTCCTGACTCCTGTGTGTGCCATCTCTCACTCAGTGGGCCATAGAAAGCCTATTAATTTTTTTGCTTGATTTGGGTTCTAAAATCTACCTGAAAAAAAAAACACTACATCAATCAGTGGGAGCAAAATATTGGCCTCAGTCAGGGCTTGTGTGCCACTCCTGACTCCTGTGTGTGCCATCTCTCACTCAGTGGGCCATAGAAAGCCTATTAATTTTTTTGCTTGATTTGGGTTCTAAAATCTACCTGAGAAAAAAACACTACATCAATCAGTGGGAGAAAAATATTGGCCTCAGTCAGGGCTTGTGTGCCACTCCTGACTCCTGTGTGTGCCATCTCTCACTCAGTGGGCCATAGAAAGCCTATTAATTTTTTTGCTTGATTTGGGTTCTAAAATCTACCTGAAAAAAAAACACTACATCAATCAGTGGGAGCAAAATATTGGCCTCAGTCAGGGCTTGTGTGCCACTCCTGACTCCTGTGTGTGCCATCTCTCACTCAGTGGGCCATAGAAAGCCTATTAATTTTTTTGCTTGATTTGGGTTCTAAAATCTACCTGAGAAAAAAACACTACATCAATCAGTGGGAGAAAAATATTGGCCTCAGTCAGGGCTTGTGTGCCACTCCTGACTCCTGTGTGTGCCATCTCTCACTCAGTGGGCCATAGAAAGCCTATTAATTTTTTTGCTTGATTTGGGTTCTAAAATCTACCTGAAAAAAAAACACTACATCAATCGGTGGGAGCAAAATATTGGCCTCAGTCAGGGCTTGTGTGCCACTCCTGACTCCTGTGTGTGCCATCTCTCACTCAGTGGGCCATAGAAAGCCTATTAATTTTTTTGCTTGATTTGGGTTCTAAAATCTACCTGAAAAAAAAAAACACTACATCAATCGGTGGGAGAAAAATATTGGCCTCAGTCAGGGCTTGTGTGCCACTCCTGACTCCTGTGTGTGCCATCTCTCACTCAGTGGGCCATAGAAAGCCTATTAATTTTTTTGCTTGATTTGGGTTCTAAAATCTACCTGAGAAAAAAACACTACATCAATCGGTGGGAGCAAAATATTGGCCTCAGTCAGGGCTTGTGTGCCACTCCTGACTCCTGTGTGTGCCATCTCTCACTCAGTGGGCCATAGAAAGCCTATTTATTTTTTATTATTTGGTTTCTAAAGTCTCCCTGAAAAAGAAAAAAAAAAATAAAACAGTGGGAGATTAATATTGCCCTTTCTGCTTGTGTGCCACTCCTGACTCCTGTGTGTGCCATCTCTCACTTAGTGGTCCATAGAAAGCCTATTTATTTTTTATTATTTGGTTTCTAAAGTCTCCCTGAAAAAGAAAAAAAAAAAAAAACAGTGGGAGATTAATATTGACATTTGTGCTTGAGTGACAGTCCTGCGTGTGTGGCATCTCTGTGATTTGGTGCCACAGAAAACAGAGTGTGTAACATTGTGCCTGATTTTCCTTGTGGTCTCACCAACCTGTTAAGGGATATTGAAATCATACTGAAGTTGTAGCTCACCGTGTAAGTTGTTTGACAGCAACAAATAAAGTTACTTTGGTTAAGTTTTTAAAACAATGAGGAAGTCTGGTGCAAGAGGTCGTCGTGGCCGTGGGCGTTCATTGTCAGCTGGTAATGATGGTAGTGGTAGTGGAGCATCAGGTGGTCGTGGGGATAAAAATATTCCACCTAAGTCTGGAGCTGTGGAGCCAGTTTCGTCGTCTGGCTACACAAGGCCTCGAACGCTCTCTTTTCTGGGAGTAGGAAAACCGCTTTTAAAGGCGGAGCAGCAACAGCAAGTTTTGGCTTACATTGCAGACTCAGCCTCTAGCTCTTTTGCCTCCTCTTCTGAAACTGGTAAATGTAAAAGCAGCGCATCGCTTGTGGATGTTCACGGTCAGGGACAAGTCGCTTCCTTGTCCTCTTCAGCAAAAACTACAACAAGAGAGAAGGATGCAGCAGGCGACACAACGGGTTACTCCATGGAGCTCTTTACACATACCGTCCCTGGCTTAGAAAGTGAAACACTTAACTCCTTTGACTCAGACCACCACATTGCCCTCTCAGGGTACTGATCCACAATCAGACCCTGATGAGACTATGAACATAAATTAGACGTCAGTAAATTTCCTTACACTTATGGCCACTCGATCATAGACTTATTTAAACTGGAGAAAAACGAGTCATATTACGCCTGGATATGAAAAGAATATCCTTTATTACAAGACTATAAACAATCTTGCTTTTGAAACAATAGTACATACAATACATATATTGGTAAGTCCACTAGGTTACTAAACAGTGACTACAAAGGTGCAACCCATGAACCGGGACACATGGCAGGACAAAAATATTTAGAAAGTAATAAAATTAATATCCACTAAATACCAACAAACAGAAAGGCCCAAAGCTGCAGCACATAGCAGAGTTCAATATTTTTAGCACAGCTAAATTGCCACAGTGAGTACCGCCGTCATGTGCCACATTAATATGCCCATATTCGCTGTATTAACAAAAGTAAGTACACAGATTTACCCATTTAGTGGTGAAATGTCCTGGCTGGGTCCCGGTCCCGTACCCCAACGCGCGTTTCGCGTTCACGTGTGCCGCTTCCTCAGGGGGCCTGAGGAAGCGGCACACGTGAACGCGAAACGCGCGTTGGGGTACGGGACCGGGACCCAGCCAGGACATTTCACCACTAAATGGGTAAATCTGTGTACTTACTTTTGTTAATACAGCGAATATGGGCATATTAATGTGGCACATGACGGCGGTACTCACTGTGGCAATTTAGCTGTGCTAAAAATATTGAACTCTGCTATGTGCTGCAGCTTTGGGCCTTTCTGTTTGTTGGTATTTAGTGGATATTAATTTTATTACTTTCTAAATATTTTTGTCCTGCCATGTGTCCCGGTTCATGGGTTGCACCTTTGTAGTCACTGTTTAGTAACCTAGTGGACTTACCAATATATGTATTGTATGTACTATTGTTTCAAAAGCAAGATTGTTTATAGTCTTGTAATAAAGGATATTCTTTTCATATCCAGGCGTAATATGACTCGTTTTTCTCCAGTTTAAATAAGCCTGATGAGACTATGTTGCCCCGCCACGAACGCTATACCACCGACCGACACAGTGACACAGACGAAGTTGCACACAAGCTCGAAGAGGAGGTAATAGATGACCCAGTTGTTGACCCCGATTGGCAGCCATTGGGGGAACAGGGTGCAGGCGGCAGTAGTTCAGAAGCGGAGGTGGAGGAGGGGCCGCAGCAGGCATCAACATCGCAACAGGTTCCATCTGCCGGGCCCGTATCTGGCCCAAAACGCGTGTCAAAGCCAAAACCTGTTGGAGGACAGCGTGGCCATCCGGTTAAAGCTCAGTCTGCAATCCCTGAAAAGGGATCCGATGCTAGGAAGAGTGCAGTCTGGCATTTTTTTAAACAACATCCAATTGATCAGCGCAAAGTCATCTGTCAAAAATGTTCAACTAGCTTAAGCAGAGGTCAGAATCTGAAAAGTCTAAATACTAGTTGCATGCATAGACACTTAACCACCATGCATTTTCAAGCCTGGACTAACTACCAAACGTCCCTTAAGGTTGTAGCACCCTCGGCCAATGAAGCTAGTCAGCAACGCAACATCCCTTCCGTCACTGTAAGGCCACCATTTTCCGCACCACCGGCAGTATCTGTGCAGGTTTCTTTGCCAGCCAAAAGCAGTCAGGGTCAGGGAATCACCAGTTTTGTAGGAGGAAATATTGCATCTAGGGCACCGGCGGAAACAATACCGTCTCCAACCGTCTCTCAGTCTGCCATGTACACCGGTACACCCGAAAGTTCCACGATCTCCAGCTCTCCAGTCCAGCTCACCCTACATGAGACTCTGGTTAGAAAAAGGAAGTACTTATCCTCGCATCCGCGTACACAGGGTTTTAACGCCCACATAGCTAGACTAATCTCGTTAGAGATGATGCCCTACCGGTTAGTTGAAAGCGAAGCTTTCAAAGCCCTGATGGAGTACGCTGAACCACGATACGAGCTACCCAGTCGACACTTTTTTTCCAGAAAAGCCATCCCAGCCCTGCACCAGCATGTTAAACAGCGCATCGTCCATGCACTCAGGCAATCTGTGAGTACAAAGGTGCACCTGACTACAGATGCATGGACCAGTAGGCATGGCCAGGGACGTTATGTGTCCATCACGGCACACTGGGTGAATGTGGTGGATGCAGGGTCCACAGGGGACATCAATTTCGGGACAGTTGTGCCTAGCCCACGGTCTAGGAAACAGTTGGCTGTAGGCGTTCGCACCCCCTCCTCCTCCTCCTCCTCATCCTCCTGCAGAAGCTACAGCTCTTCCACAGACCGCAGTCGGCCAACCACTTCATCGGCAGATGACACTGTTGCACACCAGTTGTCCCATTATGGGCCAGCTACTGGCAAGCGTCAGCAGGCTGTATTGGCTATGAAGTGTTTGGGCGACAACAGACACACCGCGGAAGTTCTGTCCGAGTTCTTGCAACAAGAAACGCAGTCGTGGCTGGGCACAGTAGATCTTGAGGCAGGCAAGGTAGTGAGTGATAACGGAAGGAATTTCATGGCTGCCATCTCCCTTTCCCAACTGAAACACATTCCTTGCCTGGCTCACACCTTAAACCTGGTGGTGCAGTGCTTATTGAAAACTTATCCTGGTTTCTCCGACCTGCTCCTCAAAGTGCGTGGACTTTGCTCACATATCCGACGTTCGCCTGTACACTCCAGCCGTATGCAGACCTATCAGCGGTCTTTGAACCTTCCCCAGCATCGCCTAATCATAGACGTTGCAACAAGGTGGAACTCAACACTGCACATGCTTCAGAGACTGTGCCAACAGAGGCGGGCTGTTATGATTTTGTGGGAGGATACACATGCACGGGCAGGCAGTAGGATGGCAGACATGGAGTTGTCAGGTGTGCAGTGGTCGAAGATACAAGACATGTGTCAAGTCCTTCAGTGTTTTGAGGAATGCACACGGCTGGTTAGTGCAGACAACGCCATAATAAGCATGAGCATCCCCCTAATGCGTCTGCTGATGCAAAGTTTGACGCACATAAAGGATCAGGCGTCTGCACCAGAGGAAGAGGAAAGCCTTGATGACAGTCAGCCATTGTCTGGTCAGGGCAGTGTACAGGACGACGTAGCGGGCGAAGAGGAGGTGGAGGACGAGGAGGATGATGGGGATGAGTATATTTTTAATGCGGAAGCTTTCCCGGGGGCACTGGAAATTGGTTGCGTGGCAAGGCCGGGTTCTGGTTTTTTGAGGGACACAAGTGACGTAGATTTGCCTGAAACTGCCCCTCAACCAATCACAACCGGAGATTTGACAACTGGAACTTTGGCCCACATGGCGGATTATGCCTTACGTATCCTAAAAAGGGACACACGCATTACGAAAATGATGAACGATGACGATTACTGGTTGGCCTGCCTCCTTGATCCACGCTATAAAGGCAAATTGCAAAATATTATGCCACATGAGAACTTGGAACTAATATTAGCAACCAAACAATCAACTCTTGTTGACCGTTTGCTTCAGGCATTCCCAGCACACAGCGCACGTGATCGTTCTCACACGAGCTCCAGGGGGCAGCAGACTAGGAGTGTTAGGGGTGCACACATCAGAAGTGGCGTTGGACAGAGGGGTTTTCTGACCAGGTTGTGGAGTGCTTTTGCTATGACCGCAGACAGGACAGGTACTGCTGCATCAATTGAAAGTGACAGGCGACAACATTTGTCCAGTATGGTTACTAACTATTTTTCATCCCTTATCGATGTTATCCCTCAACCATCATTCCCATTTGATTACTGGGGATCAAAATTAGACACCTGGCCAGAATTGGCAGAATATGCATTGCAGGAGCTTGCTTGCCCTGCAGCAAGTGTCCTATCAGAAAGAGTATTCAGTGCTGCAGGTTCAATATTAACCGAAAAAAGGACTCATCTGGCTACCCAAAATGTTGACGATCTAACATTCATTAAAATGAACCACAACTGGATTTCGAAATCTTTTGCCCCACCTTGCCCGGCCGACACCTAGCTTTCCTATGAAAAGCTCTTGCCTGTGGACTACTGTGAATTACTTTTCTAATGTCTAATTTTCTGCAGCTGATTGTCCAGCATACGACATGTTTACACCTCCCTAAATGGCCAAACTCCCCACACGGGGCCGTGGTATCGCGACTTGGCGCAAGCACCCGTGAGACTGTTGTTTGTCTGAAGAGGTGGGTGTGCTTGCTTTTGGTCGACGGCATTGCTACTGGGTCCCTCATAGTACAATAAAGTGTCTCTGGCGGTGGTGGTGCGCACCCAACGTCAGACACACTGTTGTAACATGAGGGGCCCTGGGCCTGTACCGCCGGCCACAAGAGAGTTCACCCACCCCCAGGTCAAACATTGCTCTACCACTTCCACAGTTATCTCTCACACTTCCACCAATGTTTAGTCTATGCGATGACATCCTTCCATACCTGCCACTGACAATATCATTGTGTTGACATGTATGATGGTACTTAACATAGTCAGGGGCAGTGTCCTCTATTTACCACAGTAAATACTTTGCGCTAAATTAGTAGGTCTGAAACAACGCAGAGGATCCCACCCCTGAACCTAATGATTGCACCCTTTAGTGTTTTTGTTTTGTTTTAATGCAAGACATTCACATTTAATTGTTGTTTTTGACTACTAACTGGCAGACACTCATTACAATCGGCCTCCGTTGACCAGACCACTGCTGCCCGTGTACCCCTGGAACCAATTTTAAAGTGCCTACAGCCAGCCCATTTTATTGTGTTAGGCCTTCGAAGCCTGTCTGCGGTCCCTCCTTCCACTAGGCCTCCACTGACCAGACCACTGCTGCCCGTGTACCCCTGGAACCAATTTTAAAGTGCCTATAGCCAGCCCATTTTATTGTGTTAGGCCTTCGAAGCCTGTCTGCGGTCCCTCCTTCCACTAGGCCTCCACTGACCAGACCACTGCTGCCCGTGTACCCCTGGAACCAATTTTAAAGTGCCTACAGCCAGCCCATTTTATTGTGTTAGGCCTTCGAAGCCTGTCTGCGGTCCCTCCTTCCACTAGGCCTACACTGACCAGACCACTGCTGCCCGTGTACCCCTGGAACCAATTTTACAGTGCCTACAGCCAGCCCATTTTATTGTGTTAGGCCTTCGAAGCCTGTCTGCGGTCCCTCCTTCCACTAGGCCTACACTGACCAGACCACTGCTGCCCGTGTACCCCTGGAACCAATTATAAAGTGCCTACAGCCAGCCCATTTTATTGTGTTAGGCCTTCGAAGCCTGTCTGCGGTCCCTCCTTCCACTAGGCCTCCACTGACCAGACCACTGCTGCCCGTGTACCCCTGGAACCAATTTTAAAGTGCCTACAGCCAGCCCATTTTATTGTGTTAGGCCTTCGAAGCCTGTCTGCGGTCCCTCCTTCCACTAGGCCTACACTGACCAGACCACTGCTGCCCGTGTACCCCTGGAACCAATTATAAAGTGCCTACAGCCAGCCCATTTTATTGTGTTAGGCCTTCGAAGCCTGTCTGCGGTCCCTCCTTCCACTAGGCCTACACTGACCAGACCACTGCTGCCCGTGTACCCCTGGAACCAATTATAAAGTGCCTACAGCCAGCCCATTTTATTGTGTTAGGCCTTCGAAGCCTGTCTGCGGTCCCTCCTTCCACTAGGCCTACACTGACCAGACCACTGCTGCCCGTGTACCCCTGGAACCAATTTTACAGTGCCTACAGCCAGCCCATTTTATTGTGTTAGGCCTTCGAAGCCTGTCTGCGGTCCCTCCTTCCACTAGGCCTACACTGACCAGACCACTGCTGCCCGTGTACCCCTGGAACCAATTATAAAGTGCCTACAGCCAGCCCATTTTATTGTGTTAGGCCTTCGAAGCCTGTCTGCGGTCCCTCCTTCCACTAGGCCTCCACTGACCAGACCACTGCTGCCCGTGTACCCCTGGAACCAATTATAAAGTGCATAGAGCCTATTTTTTTATTTTATTTAATATTAATAAAGCCAGGATGGACTACGATGTACCACGCTATGAGCTACCCAGTTGACAATTCTTTTGCGCGAAAAGCCATCCCACCCCTCCACCAGCATGTTAAAGACCGCATTGTCCTTGCATTCTGTCAATCTGTGAGTCCAAAGGTACACCTGACAACAGACACATGGACCTGTAGGCATGGCCACGGAAGGTTACGTGTCCTTTGTGGCTCAATGGGTTAATGTATTGGATGCATGGTCCACACAGGGGACAGCCTGCTAAGTCTGTCTGCAGTCCCTAATTCAAGTTGTCCTCAACTGAATAAAGCTGAGCTTCTACCTTCTGGCTCTGATTAACTGCTGTTTTTAAACAAATTGGTGGTTCCGGCCTACTAACGGTGTCTGCCCCTGCCTGGTGTTGTCCTCAACTGAATAAAGCTGAGCTTCTACCTTCTGGCTATCATTAAGTGCTGTGTTTTTAAACAAATTGGTGGTTCCGGCCTACTAACGGTGTCTGCCCCTGCCTGGTGTTGTCCTCAACTGAATAAAGCTGAGCTTCTACCTTCTGTGTTGTGAATTTGGTTTCTGGGCTCCCCCGGTGGTTACTGGTGGTACTGAACCTGTGTGCTTCATCTCCTCTGTTCACCTGTTTCCATCAGGATGTGGGAGTTTCTATTTAGCCTTGCTCCTCAGTCATTTCTATGCCGGCCAACAATGTTACCAGAAGCCTTTCTGTTGCATGTTCCTGCTCCTAGACTACTATCAGCTAAGTTGGACTTGTAGTCCTAAGATTGTTTTGCATTTTTGTTCCAGTTCTCTGTGTTTGAATAATTCTGAGGCTGGAAGCTCTTGTGAGCTGAAATTGCCACTCTGGTGTCATGAGTTGATATTAGAGTCTTAAAGTAATTTCAGGATGGTGTTTTGAAAGGGTTTTCAGCTGACTGTGAAGTTCCCTTTTCTGTCTTCCTACTTTCTAGTAAGCGGACCTCAATTTGCTAAACCTATCTTCATACTTCGTATGTCAATTTCCTCTAAAATCACCGACAATATATGTGGGGGCTACTGTCTGCCTTTTGGGGAAAATTTCTCTAGAGGTAAGCCAGGTCTGTATTTTCCTCTGCTAGGGTCAGTCAGTCCTCCGGCTGGCGCTGGGCGTCTAGGGATAAAACGTAGGCACGCTACCCAGCCACTGTTAGTTGTGCGATAGGTTTAGCTCACAGTCAGCTCGAGTTCCCATCTTCCAAGAGCTAGTTCTTTTGTATGCTTTACTACGGTCTCTTGCCATTGAGAACCATGACAGTTTGGCCGGCCAAGGGTTAAAATAATTGGCAGAAGAAAGGAGAGAAAAGAAGTCTGCAGAGAATTTTATTTTTTTTTTTTTTCTGAGTTTGCTCATTAGTTGATTCACTTGCATCTCTGCTTACTGCAGCCTTCGTCTCTCTCTCCTTCTAATCCTTGAATGGTTCTGATTTCACCTGATTAAAATGGATCCTCAGAGTTTAGCTACAGGTTTGGATAATCTCGCTATGAAGGTTCAAAGTTTACAGGATTTTGTAATTCATGCTCCTATATCTGAACCTATACCACAACAAAAAAGCGATGAAATAACGGTCCAACACAATATATATACATATATAACCTTTATTGATACTCAATATGACCAAAGTGCAAGGAGGGAAAGTGACAATAGCAGAATCACACTGAAAAAAGCAGGAGGCGCGCGCCCAGGGCCATGTCTATAAACCAAATAGTTACCTAGTAAATGGGCCTTTGACAGAAAAACCAAGCAAAAATATCTGAACCTAGAATTCCTTTACCTGAATTTTTCTCCGGGGATAGATCTCGCTTCCAGAATTTCAAACATAATTGTAAATTATTTTTGTCTCTGAGATCTCGCTCCGCTGGAGATCCTGCACAGCAGGTCAGGATTGTAATTTCCTTGCTCCGGGGCGACCCTCAGGATTGGGCATTTGCTTTGGCACCAGGGGATCCTGCGTTGCTCAATGTGGATGCGTTTTTCCTGGCTTTGGGGTTGCTTTATGAGGAACCTCATTTAGAGATTCAGGCTGAAAAAGCCTTGATGGCCCTGTCTCAAGGGCAAGATGAGGCTGAAATATACTGCCAAAAATTTCGTAAGTGGTCTGTGCTTACTCAGTGGAATGAGTGCGCCCTGGCGGCGAATTTCAGAGAGGGTCTCTCTGATGCCATTAAAGATGTTATGGTGGGGTTCCCTGTGCCTACAGGTCTGAATGAGTCCATGACAATGGCTATTCAGATTGATCGGCGTTTGCGGGAGCGCAAACCTGTGCACCATTTGGCGGTGTCTACTGAGAAGGCGCCAGAGATTATGCAATGTGATAGAATTCTGTCCAGAAGCGAACTACAGAATTTTAGGCGAAAAAATGGGTTATGCTTCTATTGTGGTGTTTCAACTCATGTTATATCAGCATGCTCAAAACGTACTAAGAAGGTTGATAAGTCTGTTTCTATTGGCACTTTACAGTCTAAGTTTATTCTATCTGTGACCCTGATTTGCTCTTTATCGTCTATTACCGCGGACGCCTATGTCGACTCTGGCGCCGCTTTGAGTCTTATGGATTGGTCCTTTGCCAAACGCTGTGGGTTTAATTTAGAGCCTCTGGAAGTTCCTATACCTCTGAAGGGTATTGACTCCACGCCATTGGCTAGTAATAAACCACAATACTGGACACAAGTAACTATGCGTATTAATCCGGATCACCAGGAGATTATTCGCTTCCTTGTGTTGTATAATCTACATAATGTGTTGGTGCTTGGATTGCCATGGCTGCAATCTCATAACCCAGTCCTCGACTGGAAAGCAATGTCTGCGTTAAGCTGGGGATGTCAGGGGACTCATGGGGACGTACCTTTGGTTTCCATTTCGTCATCTATTCCCTCTGAGATTCCGGAATTTTTATCTGATTATCGTGACGTTTTTGAGGAGCCTAAACTTGGTTCACTACCTCCGCACAGAGATTGCGATTGTACTATAGATCTGATTCCGGGCAGTAAGTTTCCAAAGGGTCGTTTATTTAATCTATCTGTGCCTGAACATGCTGCTATGCGGGAATATATTAAGGAGTCCTTGGAAAAGGGACATATTCGTCCTTCATCATCTCCCTTAGGAGCCGGTTTTTTCTTTGTATCTAAAAAAGATGGCTCTTTGAGGCCGTGTATTGATTATCGGCTTTTGAATAAAATCACGGTTAAATATCAGTATCCTTTGCCATTGCTTACTGATTTGTTTGCTCGAATAAAGGGGGCCAAGTGGTTCTCTAAGATTGATCTTCGTGGGGCGTATAATTTAGTGCGAATTAAGCATCGGGATGAGTGGAAAACCGCATTTAATACGCCTGAGGGCCATTTTGAGTATTTAGTAATGCCTTTTGGTCTTTCAAATGCCCCTTCAGTCTTTCAGTCTTTTATGCATGACATTTTCCGTGAATATTTGGATAAATTTATGATTGTGTATCTGGATGATATTTTGATTTTTTCGGATGACTGGGACTCTCATGTCCAACAGGTCAGGAGGGTTTTTCAGGTTTTGCGCTCTAATTCCTTGTGTGTAAAGGGTTCTAAGTGTGTTTTTGGGGTTCAAAAGATTTCGTTTTTGGGGTACATTTTTTCCCCCTCTTCCATTGAGATGGACCCTGTCAAGGTTCAGACTATTTGTGATTGGACGCAACCCTCTTCTCTTAAGAGCCTTCAGAAGTTTTTGGGCTTTGCTAATTTTTATCGTCGATTTATAACTGGTTTTTCTGATGTTGCTAAGCCGTTGACTGATTTGACTAAGAAGGGTGCTGATGTTGCTGATTGGTCCCCTGCTGCTGTGGAGGCCTTTCGGGAGCTTAAGCGCCGCTTTTCTTCCGCCCCTGTATTGCGTCAGCCTGATGTTACTCTTCCTTTTCAGGTTGAGGTCGACGCTTCAGAAATCGGAGCTGGGGCGGTTTTGTCGCAGAAAAGTTCCGACTGCTCCGTGATGAGACCTTGCGCGTTCTTTTCTCGTAAATTTTCGCCCGCTGAGCGAAATTATGATATTGGTAATCGGGAGCTCTTGGCTATGAAGTGGGCTTTTGAGGAGTGGCATCATTGGCTTGAGGGGGCTAGACATCAGGTGGTGGTATTGACCGACCACAAGAATTTGATTTATCTTGAGTCTGCCAGGCGCCTGAATCCTAGACAGGCGCGCTGGTCGTTATTTTTCTCTTGGTTTAATTTTGTGGTTTCTTACCTACCGGGTTCTAAAAATGTGAAGGCGGATGCCCTTTCTAGGAGTTTTGAGCCTGATTCCCCTGGTAATTCTGAACCTACAGGTATCCTTAAGGATGGAGTGATATTATCTGCTGTTTCCCCAGACTTGCGACGGGTCTTGCAGGAGTTTCAGGCGGATAGACCTGATCGTTGCCCGCCTGGTAGACTGTTTGTTCCGGATGATTGGACCAGTAGAGTCATCTCGGAGGTCCATTCTTCTGCGTTAGCTGGTCATCCTGGAATCTTTGGTACCAGGGATTTGGTGGCTAGGTCCTTCTGGTGGCCTTCCCTGTCGCGAGATGTGCGAGGTTTTGTGCAGTCTTGTGATGTTTGTGCTCGGGCCAAGCCTTGTTGTTCTCGGGCTAGTGGATTGTTGTTATCTTTGCCTATTCCGAAGAGGCCTTGGACTCACATCTCCATGGATTTTATTTCTGATCTCCCTGTTTCTCAGAAGATGTCTGTCATCTGGGTGGTGTGTGACCGTTTCTCTAAGATGGTCCATTTGGTCCCCTTGCCTAAATTGCCTTCCTCATCCGAGCTGGTTCCTCTGTTGTTTCAAAATGTGGTTCGCTTGCATGGTATTCCGGAGAATATCGTTTCTGACAGGGGAACCCAATTCGTGTCTAGATTTTGGCGAGCGTTCTGTGCTAGGATGGGCATTGATTTGTCTTTTTCGTCTGCTTTCCATCCTCAGACTAATGGCCAGACCGAGCGACCTAATCAGACCTTGGAGACTTATTTGAGGTGTTTTGTGTCTGCGGATCAGGATGATTGGGTTGCCTTTTTGCCCTTGGCGGAGTTTGCCCTCAATAACCGGGCTAGTTCTGCCACCTTGGTTTCTCCTTTCTTCTGTAATTCGGGGTTTCATCCTCGTTTCTCTTCCGGTCAGGTGGAGTCTTCGGATTGTCCTGGAGTGGATGCTGTGGTGGAGAGGTTGCATCAGATTTGGGGGCATGTGGTGGACAATTTGAAGTTGTCCCAGGAGAAGACTCAGCAGTTTGCCAACCGCCGTCGTCGTGCTGGTCCTCGTCTTTGTGTTGGGGACTTGGTGTGGTTGTCTTCTCGTTTTGTCCCTATGAAGGTTTCTTCTCCTAAGTTTAAGCCTCGGTTCATCGGCCCGTACAAGATATTGGAGATTCTTAACCCTGTGTCCTTTCGTTTCGACCTCCCTGCATCTTTTTCTATTCATAATGTCTTCCATCGGTCATTGTTGTGCAGGTATGAGGTACCGGTTGTGCCTTCCGTTGAGCCTCCTGCTCCGGTGTTGGTTGAGGGTGAGTTGGAGTACGTTGTCGAGAAGATCTTGGACTCCCGTGTTTCCAGACGGAGACTTCAGTATTTGGTCAAGTGGAAGGGCTACGGTCAGGAGGATAATTCTTTGGTGACAGCCTCTGATGTTCATGCCTCCGATTTGGTCCGTGCCTTTCATAGGGCTCATCCTGATCGCCCTGGTGGTTCTGGTGAGGGTTCGGTGCCCCCTCCTTGAGGGGGGGTACTGTTGTGAATTTGGTTTCTGGGCTCCCCCGGTGGTTACTGGTGGTACTGAACCTGTGTGCTTCATCTCCTCTGTTCACCTGTTTCCATCAGGATGTGGGAGTTTCTATTTAGCCTTGCTCCTCAGTCATTTCTATGCCGGCCAACAATGTTACCAGAAGCCTTTCTGTTGCATGTTCCTGCTCCTAGACTACTATCAGCTAAGTTGGACTTGTAGTCCTAAGATTGTTTTGCATTTTTGTTCCAGTTCTCTGTGTTTGAATAATTCTGAGGCTGGAAGCTCTTGTGAGCTGAAATTGCCACTCTGGTGTCATGAGTTGATATTAGAGTCTTAAAGTAATTTCAGGATGGTGTTTTGAAAGGGTTTTCAGCTGACTGTGAAGTTCCCTTTTCTGTCTTCCTACTATCTAGTAAGCGGACCTCAATTTGCTAAACCTATCTTCATACTTCATATGTCAATTTCCTCTAAAATCACCGACAATATATGTGGGGGCTACTGTCTGCCTTTTGGGGAAAATTTCTCTAGAGGTAAGCCAGGTCTGTATTTTCCTCTGCTAGGGTCAGTCAGTCCTCCGGCTGGCGCTGGGCGTCTAGGGATAAAACGTAGGCACGCTACCCGGCCACTGTTAGTTGTGCGGTAGGTTTAGCTCACAGTCAGCTCGAGTTCCCATCTTCCAAGAGCTAGTTCTTTTGTATGCTTTACTACGGTCTCTTGCCATTGAGAACCATGACACTTCTGGCTCTGATTAACTGCTGTTTTTAAACAAATTGGTGGTTCCGGCCTACTAACGGTGTCTGCCCCTCCCTGGTGTTGTCCTCAACTGAATAAAGCTGAGCTTCTACCTTCTGGCTATCATTAAGTGCTGTGTTTTTAAGCAAATTGGTGGTTCCGGCCTACTAACGGTGTCTGCCCCTGCCTGGTGTTGTCCTCAACTGAATAAAGCTGAGCTTCTACCTTCTGGCTCTGATTAACTGCTGTTTTTAAACAAATTGGTGGTTCCGGCCTACTAACGGTGTCTGCCCCTCCCTGGTGTTGTCCTCAACTGAATAAATCTGAGCTTCTACCTTCTGGCTATCATTAAGTGCTGTGTTTTTAAAAATTGGTGGTTAGGGCCTACTAACGGTGTCTGCCCCTCCCTGGTGTTGTCCTCAACTGAATAAAGCTGAGCTTCTACCTTCTGGCTCTGATTAACTGCTGTTTTTAAACAAATTGGTGGTTCCGGCCTACTAACGGTGTCTGCCCCTGCCTGGTGTTGTCCTCAACTGAATAAAGCTGAGCTTCTACCTTCTGGCTCTGATTAACTGCTGTTTTTGTTTAAGAAGTTTTTTATTGAAGGGTACAATATTCATAATCACAAATTATGCAATACATTAATCCATGTATTAGTGTACAATTCTGCGTCTCTTGGACATCATATAATTGAAACATGTGAAATTACAGTCAGGGTCCATGAGATCAGTAAGCTCAACAGTATCACACAATCAAAAAGGAAATGACCTTCATTTTTAACTTATTTTGTTTCTTTTTTGAACAGCAAAATAAAGATTATAAAACAAACAAATAATAACTTTTCATTATTAAAACCATATTAACCTACTGGTAACAATTATTTAGTGTATTGTCGCTTCAGTCACACCCTATCATGTCCTCCAGATCGGATCGGGGGATCCCCTGCCAGTATCCTAGTAATATACCATGGGGACTGTTCAAAGCAAGCTATAAGATGAGTTCTCATCTCCTCAGAGAACATATCTATGAAACTCTCCCAAGTATCAAAAAAACGGGACACCATGCGATCTTCCCCCAACTGTGCCTCTATCCATTCCATACGAAACACGTGCTTTAATTTATTTAAAAACATTGTCAGCGTAGGAGGTTCCGCCGTGATCCATTGTTGTAAGATACATTTTTTCCCTACCATGGACACTATAAATATCAGACGTTTGGCCCCTCTTGTGATTCTTGATACCTCCCCCGGCCATATTCCCAATATCGCCCACTCTGCCGTATAAGGTATATAATTTAGGAGATGGTCTAGGCAAAAGTTTTGCACCTCACTCCAAAACCCCCTAATCACCGCACAATCCCAAAACTGGTGGTAAAGGTCTGCCCCAGGAGTCGCACATTTCAGACAATTAATTGGGATAAGCCCATGAGAAACGAACGATGTGGGGATACATATGTGCCATGGTACAGTCTAAGCAACATTTCCCTATAAGAAGAGGCCGGTAAAGTCTTCCAAGCATAAAACATTGCCTTAAGGACATGTTCTATAGTTAAATCCGGGAAACGAGCAAGCCATCTCGGAAGGCCTGCTTTTCGTTTAGTATAATCCATCTCCCCTCTCAAAAAGAGATAGAATCTGGAAGTAGAGTGGAATAATGAAGACCTATTTCGTAACATGGTGTCCAATGGGTTCACCCAATCGAGATCCGATAACCGCTCTCCCACCCTTGTAGCATAAACCTCCAAGATTGCACAATTCGCAAGACAACCCATTGTCAAAGGGAGGTATCTCCGAGTGAGTGTCCAGGAGTGTGGTCTACGTGTCGAAGAGTCTAATATGGAACCCACTGTCACCGCCCGATACCTGGTACTCCAGCTCTCTATCCCCAGTCTCAACCCAACATCTCGATTCCCAAATATTGGTAGGAAAAGTGAAGAATGTGCATTAAGAAAAAATCTATGGCGTATCCTATGCCATATCTTCCACATCACCATTATCAAAGGATTATCCGTCACTGAGGAGGGTAACAGTTCCTTATGTGAATGCAGGAGATATAATAAGTTAGTATGGGGTAACAAATTCTGGTCTAATTGAGTGTTAGTGTATATGGAAGTATCTTGAATCCAATCTTTAAGATAGCGAAGTAGCGCCGCCAGATTGTAATTTTCTAAATTTGGAAAGTTAATGCCTCCATTCGATGGGCGCTGTTCCAATATGGCCATGCTAATAGCATGATGCTTCTTTCCCCAGATGAAAGTACGGAACATACCATTTATTACCCGCAATTCACTAGAGGAAAGCAATATTGGAAGGGATTGTATAAAATATAATATCTGTGGGATAACAACCATTTTTAACAAATATGCCCGACCTAAATATGAAAGAGTTAAATGCTGCCATCCTTCTAGTTCCTTTTTAATTTTTTGCATAAGAGGAAAGAGGTTACTTCTCTGGAGATCATGAGGGTTCCTAGTTATAAGCACCCCCAAGTAAGGCAAAGCCTCTTTGCACCATTCGAAGGTATACAACCCTGCCCATGGTGGTTTGCGCGAAGCGCGTAAGTTAAGTGCCTTAGATTTGGTTGGATTAATAGAGTATCCAGACATAGTCCCCAATTTATTTATAAGGGCCATAATTTCAGGGAGGGCCTCCTCTGGGTTGGCAATGTATAGCAAGATGTCATCTGCAAATGCCGTGAGCTTCAAGCTAAGTCTCCCCACCCGTATCCCTCTAAACAATGGCAGGGACTCCAAAGCACGTATAAGAGTATCAAGGGCAAGGTTGAATAGAATAGGGGAAAGTGGGCAACCCTGGCGAGTGCCTCTAGTTAACTCCACCCCCTCTGTTAGTTGTTGATTAACTATAATTTTGGACGTAGGTGAATTATATAATAGTCTGATCAATGCCGCAAATCTCTCACCAAATCCCTGTCTCTCCAACACCGCATATATCCAATGCCACTCTACACTATCGAACGCAGCCTCCGCGTCCAGGCTTAGCAAGATGTTAGGAGAGGTCTTGTTTCTAGCTGATACTATGGTGGCCGCAATTGCCGTGCGAACAGCAATAGTCGAGTGTCTATCTCGGGTGAAACCATATTGATTAGGTGATAGAATCTCAGTGAGAAACGTCTGTATTCTATTAGCCATAATCTTTGCCAGCAGTTTATAATCCAGATTTAACAAGGATATGGGTCTGTATGATGTTATCTGTGTTGGGCTCCTACCTGGCTTTAAAATTAGGGAAGTCAATGCAGAGTTAAAAGAGGTTGGGGATGCGCCCCCTTCCAAATAATAATTAAATAGGTCCTTAAGGAGGGGATCTATGTCAGGAGAGAGCAATTTATAATATTCTACAGGTAAACCATCCGGTCCTGGTGATTTATAATTTGCCATTGTTTTAATAGCAGAGCGTAACTCCATTAGTGTGATAGGCATCTCAAGAGTTGCACGCTGGGAGTCTGTCAACATAGGTAGCTGCAAAGAAGTTAAAGAATGTGTTATGGAGGAGATGTCTCCTCCCCGTGTGGAGTAGAGGGCCGTGAAATGAGCATGAACAGCCTGTAATATGTCTTTGCTATTAGTCAAGTGAGTCCCTGAAATGGGGTCCACTAGAAGCGGGATTTTCTGTCTGGGACCTTTTGGATTTGCCAGTCTAGCCAGTAAGGTTCCTATTTTGTTACCCCATCGGAAGAAATGTTGTTTGTCAAAGTCTACTTTCTGTTGAGCTATCTTAGTCAAATGTGCATTTAGTAACGAAAGAGCGTCCTGCCATTGTGACCAATCCTCTGGATCATTAGATCCCAGGTACCGTCTATAGGCCAATATAGCCAATCCCTGGAGGTCTCTCGTTTCTTGTCCAGCTTTACGCTTTTTCCCCGTCACATATGCAATAATTTTCCCTCTCATAACTGCCTTGCCCGTCTCCCACATGAGTACAGGGTCATCCCAATGCTGTATATTGTCATCAACAAAGTTACCCCACTCCTGCTTGAGGAATGCCTCAAACTCCCTGCTCTTGAACAAGTAGGCTGGGAATCTCCATGAGCCCGGCTGACGCAGGTCACGACCACAGCGAAGGAGTAAAGTGATAGGTGTGTGATTAGAAATCCCAGCATCCCCTATAGCTGCTTCCATCACCCCCGACAAAAGAGACTCACCTACCAGAAACATATCGATACGTGAGAGGGACTTATGTGCCTTGGATATACAGGTGTAATCCCTTTCCGTCGGATGTAGTACTCGCCATATGTCCACCAAAGGGGTGTCACGCATGAGATTAGTCAAGCCAGGTCCCGATCCAGAGTAGTGAGTGGGCATGGCCGCAGACCTGTCTAATTGCGGATCCAGTACAGCATTAAGGTCACCCCCCACCACCAAGTTAGGCAAGTCCGTCGTTAAAATCATCTGGGAGACGGATGCAAAGAAGGCCGCATTATCAACATTGGGGGCATAAATGTTTAACAATGAGTAGGGGGTATCTTCAATAATCACTTTCACAAGAAGAAACCTGCTCTGAGGATCATTCACCACGTCCCCCGGGATCACCCGCAAGTGTCTAGCAAAGGCTATGGCCACTCCCCGCTTTTTTGAAGAGTATGTGGTAGCATAAGTCTGGCCTAACCAGTTATCTCTCAAATGCAGTGTATCCCTATGTGACCAATGGGTTTCCTGTAAAAATATAACATCAGGTTTAGCTCGTTTGAGTGCCTGTAATACACGACGCCGTTTTACCGGCGAATTAAGGCCCGCTACATTCCATGATAAGATTTTTAAAGGATTACCTGTCTCTTTCCGGCCAGGTATGCTCGAAGTTATCATCATGGTGGATAGAAGTGACATAAAGGCAGAGTGCTTCCAATGCACAGTAATACATGGGGTTTCGGAGTCCCAGCTGCTCCGCGACCCTCTAAAGTAGATAGGTGTGTGACATCATTAGCAACAACACACTTATGCGAAAATACAATAACCAATTTCTTATTTTCAAAAAAAAAAAATAATTTTAACCAAAGTATAGTCAATATTACTATGTATCTCATGTTCCTTGTCATTTTAACTTATTTAAGGAAGGAACTATCGATATCATATCTAATCTCACCCTAGACGTTAAGATGTGTTTTCAAGTGTCTGGGGGAGCAAGGTCTCGTCTCAGCTGATCTAAAGCAATCTTAGGGTCTTCAAACAACTTTGTCTCTGTGCCCAGGGTTACTCGGAGTCTAGCCGGGCAAGCCAAAGCAAAACGGACCCCTTGATCAATGAGGAACCGACAAACCGGGCCAAACTCCTTTCTTCGCCGAGAAACAGCTGCTGAGAAATCTTGGAACACCAAGATCTTTGTCCCTTGGATAGTAACATCTCTAAGGTTTCTGGCTGCTGCCAAAACCCTCTCCTTGTCATGATAATGGAAATATTTAGTAATGACCGGGCGTGGTCTCGCACCAGACTCCCTCCTCTCTGGTCCCACCCGGTGCGCCCTCTCAATTTGTCTAGAAGAACCAGGCTCCAACTGGAGGGCCTCCATCAGGTCAACCGTTAGGAACCGAATAAGGTCCGCACCCCTGCAACTCTCAGGAATGCCAATAAACCTAAGGTTGGATCTTCTGCTGCGATTCTCAAGGTCCTCAACCTTATCTAGCAAAGAGCCAATGAGAATCTTTTGTGCCTCCACCGTAGTCTGGGTAGTCACTATAGTGTCCTCCATATCACTAATCCGCTGCTCAGCTTCTGTAATCCGAGATGTATTTGCCGAGACAGCGGTCACTGTTGCCTCAAGGGCCTTATTCCAGGTTTCAAATTTTTTGTCAAAATATGGGAGGAGAATATTTGATACTGCTTGAGCCGTAGCAGTATGGGGCCCAGGTGGGAGCTGTGAATCAGAGGTGTCCTGCGACCCCTCCCCCGACCACAGCCGATCAGGAGACCCCCCAGCTGAAGGTTCGCCCGTCGGTTTATTTTTATTCTTATGTTTAGTCCGTCTAGATGTAGTCCCTTTCTGTAAGGGAGCCTGTGTTTTCTCCAGGTATCTTTCCATGATGCGGTAGCGGAAAGGCTCCCCCAACACCAAGGGCCCCAATAGTAGGCTTTAGTCTTGGACCAACTATTCTCAGCTATTACTATCACTCAGGCGTGTAAGATTGGGGTCCAAGATTAGCGATAGTAAAAACAGGAGGTTTGATCTATCTAGCAAAGAGAAACCTCACCAAATATGAGAAGATTATTTATATGATAAAATGACTACTAGAAAGCCATAGCTAATGTGAACAGCCTGTGGCTATAAGCAGTACAGCAGATGTTATTGAGTATGTATATTATAAGCAACCATACAAAGAGAAAAAAAAAAAAAAAAAAAACATTAGGTACAATAGGTTTTTACAATGTAATAACAGAAATCTGTAGTACCACTAGATGGCGTTATTTGGTTGCAAATCTCAAAATTGTGACTCCAAGAATTGTCCATAAAAAGAAGGGAAAAGCAGAATTAATTATGAGCTAATAGCTAGTAACCTCCTGCTTCTCCTACTAGTCTGCCATATTGTGAGGTATAGAAGGGTTGGTTTCTCCTCTCCCTTCCACACAAAGCCACACTCCACTCAGTCACAGGAAAGATGAAATTATAAGGGGGGATAACTATAACCAAATAAATTTGAGAAGAGAAAGAAAATAAAAATAAAAATTAAAAGAATGAGAACAATAGAAAATAAGATTAACTCTGCCTGCCCTTCCCAACACTAAGGAAGTCCTTGTCCTTTCTCCAAGTAAGTTCCAAGAGGAGATCACTTCGGACTGAGACAGGGTCTCGGCTATAACAGTGGGGTCCGAGGGCCACACTTCCGGCAGCCAGCAAGGGCCTAGCGAATCCGGAGGATTGTTTAGTCCCTGGGGCCACAATAACCAGCCCGACAAACAAGACGACTCCGCTCACCTCCGCCCTGACAGCCACTTCACCTCCGTTGGTATCAGCTGCCAAATGAGAGGGCCAGAGATCCAGCTCCAAGCTTAGGCCAAATATGGCGGGAAGGCGCCTCTGCGCCGCGGCCGCGATGTTCCGATGTCATCAGTCCAGACAGAGCCGCTCACCACCACCTCGCCTGTCGGGTGCTCTGCTCCAACGGACTCGTCCAAGGCTGGCCGGGTCTGTCTAGTAAGTGCGTCAATCGGGTGCAACACCCTCGTGTCTTCCAGCTCCTGTTCGTCACTCTGTGGAGCCACAGCTTCTCCGCGGCTCTCTCCGTCACTCTCCAGCCGCAACCAGAACAGGGTCTTTCCGGAGTCTCGGATCCTGTCTTCCAGCTAGGTATCTCCAGACACCGTTAGCAATGCGGTCAGGATGGCTGCACTTTGCCTCAGCGCCTCGTGGTCCACTCTCAGGCCACAGGTTAGGTCTCACCCACCAGGAAGGACAGCAAACGGCAGGGACTCCCGGGCAAAATAATGCGCATACCCCTGTAATCCTCCTCTCAAGGGGAATCACAACCAATATAATCAGCCGGCACTTGAGGGCTGTAATCGAGGATGGCTTCAGATTAGGTCTCTCGCTAACAGGGAGCGCTTCTAAAACGCGGCCATCTTAGTTGGCTCCGCCCCCGGAAGTCCTGAACTGCTGTTTTTAAACAAATTGGTGGTTCCGGCCTACTAACGGTGTCTGCCCCTGCCTGGTGTTGTCCTCAACTGAATAAAGCTGAGCTTCTACCTTCTGGCTCTGATTAACTGCTGTTTTTAAACAAATTGGTGGTTCCGGCCTACTAACGGTGTCTGCCCCTGCCTGGTGTTGTCCTCAACTGAATAAAGCTGAGCTTCTACCCTCTGGCTCTGATTAACTGCTGTTTTTAAACAAATTGGTGGTTCCGGCCTACTAACGGTGTCTGCCCCTCCCTGGTGTTGTCCTCAACTGAATAAAGCTGAGCTTCTACCTTCTGGCTATCATTAAGTGCTGTGTTTTTAAACAAATTGGTGGTTCCGGCCTACTAACGGTGTCTGCCCCTGCCTGGTGTTGTCCTCAACTGAATAAAGCTGAGCTTCTACCCTCTGGCTCTGATTAACTGCTGTTTTTAAACAAATTGGTGGTTCCGGCCTACTAACGGTGTCTGCCCCTGCCTGGTGTTGTCCTCAACTGAATAAAGCTGAGCTTCTACCTTCTGGCTCTGATTAACTGCTGTTTTTAAACAAATTGGTGGTTCCGGCCTACTAACGGTGTCTGCCCCTGCCTGGTGTTGTCCTCAACTGAATAAAGCTGAGCTTCTACCTTCTGGCTCTGATTAACTGCTGTTTTTAAACAAATTGGTGGTTCCGGCCTACTAACGGTGTCTGCCCCTGCCTGGTGTTGTCCTCAACTGAATAAAGCTGAGCTTCTACCTTCTGGCTCTGATTAACTGCTGTTTTTAAACAAATTGGTGGTTCCGGCCTACTAACGGTGTCTGCCCCTGCCTGGTGTTGTCCTCAACTGATTAAAGCTGAGCTTCTACCTTCTGGCTATCATTAAGTGCTGTGTTTTTAAAAATTGGTGGTTAGGGCCTACTAACGGTGTCTGCCCCTCCCTGGTGTTGTCCTCAACTGAATAAAGCTGAGCTTCTACCTTCTGGCTCTGATTAACTGCTGTTTTTAAACAAATTGGTGGTTCCGGCCTACTAACGGTGTCTGCCCCTCCCTGGTGTTGTCCTCAACTGAATAAAGCTGAGCTTCTACCTTCTGGCTATCATTAAGTGCTGTGTTTTTAAAAATTGGTGGTTAGGGCCTACTAACGGTGTCTGCCCCTCCCTGGTGTTGTCCTCAACTGAATAAAGCTGAGCTTCTACCTTCTGGCTATCATTAAGTGCTGTGTTTTTAAAAATTGGTGGTTAGGGCCTACTAACGGTGTCTGCCCCTCCCTGGTGTTGTCCTCAACTGAATAAAGCTGAGCTTCTACCTTCTGGTTCTTATTAAGCTTTTTTTTTTTTTTTTTTTTTTTTAATTGCTGGATGGGGCCTAATACCTCTGTTTGCTGCTCCCTGGTGTTTGTCCTCAACTAAATACAGCTGAGTTTCTACCTTCTGGCTCTCATTAAGTGCTGTGTTTTTAAAAAATGGTGTTTAGGGCCTACTAACGGTGTCTGCCCCTGCCTGGTGTTTGTCCTCAACTGAATACAGCTGAGCTTCTACCTTCTGGCTTTTGGCCTATAGTATCAGATATTAAACTGCATTTGGCCTACTGGTGTGGTTGGGCCCTTGAAAAAGTGTTTGCTGCTCTTGGGTTTGCTACTCCACTGAACAAAGCAATGCCGCCTGTTTAGTCCTGTTACCAATTTTGAACTGCATTTAGCCTAATTTATTCTTTGGCCCTATATTTGTTTCCTCCTCATCCTGCCCATTGCCCAGCCACTGCTAGATGAGTCTGCTGGTACATTGACCTAGACCACTACATTCCCCTTGCACTCTACACAGCCAGAATCTGACCCTGCTGAAAGTAAGGTTCCCCTTCCCGCATGTTACACCACCTTACACAGGGACAAAGAGGAAGGTGCAGATGAAAGTGCAGGTTCCTTCATCAGGTGGGGGAGGCATACTCGTTGGCGACGTCACTGGCACAGGGCCCCTCAGAGTACGCAAAAGTGTCGCTGCTGGTGGGAGGCGCCCCCGCCATGCAAACACACCGCCATACTTTGAGGGGCCCTGTGCCAGTGCCAATGCGAACGAGTGGGCCCCCCCTGGTTGCTCAGGATCACAGCACTTGCAACGTTGAAATACTTACCTCTCCCTGCTCCACCGCCGTGACGTAGTCCACGTTTCCTGGGCCCATTAAAACCTTGAACCAGCCCTACCCCCAACAACTTTTGCCAAATGACCCCCAAGTTCCAATGCCCAACTATTATTATAAAGTTAATTAAGATTGACAAGCTTCAGAAACAAGAATGGATGTTTTTGGCATTAAAATGGGCACTGTAGGTGTTTTCCTGGCCTCCACTCACTGCCGACTATGCTTCCCCATTGACTTGCATTGGGTTTCGTGTTTCGGTCGATCCCCGACTTTTAGCGACAATCGGCCGACTGCACTCGACTCGACTCTGGACAAAATCGGGTTTCCCAAAACCCGACTCGATCTTAAAAAAATGAAAGTCGCTCAACCCTAGATAGCACAATCACAATCCCTGTGAGGAGGCAGGGCACCGGATCTGGGCTCATCAAATACATCCTGGTAGTCCGACAAAAACTCAGGGACCTCAGAAGGAGTGGAAGAAGCAATTGACACCAAAGGAGCATCACCATGAATCCCCTGGCAACCCCAACTTGAAACCGACATAGCTTTCCAATCCAGAACTGGATTTTGGGCCTGCAGCCATGGCAGACCCAAAACGACAACATCATGCAAATTATGCAGCACAAGAAAGCGAATCACCTCCTGATGTACAGGAGTCATGCACATGGTCACTTGAGTCCAATACTGAGGCTTATTCTCAGCCAATGGTGTAGCATCAATTCCCCTCAGTGGAATAGGGAATTCCAAAGGCTCCAGAACAAAACCACAGCGCCTGGCAAACGACAAATCCATCAGGTTCAGGGCAGCACCTGAATCCACAAAAGCCATAACCGAGTAGGATGACAAAGAACAAATTAAAGTAACAGACAAAATGAATTTAGGCTGTATAGTACCAACGGTGACAGATTTAGCGATTTTTTTTACGCGCTTAGAGCATGCTGAGATAACATGAGTTGAATCACCACAGTAAAAGCACAACCCATTTTGACGTCTATGATTTTGCCGCTCAATTCTGGTCAGAATTCGGTCACATTGCATAGACTCAGGTCTCTGTTCAGAAAACACCGCCAGATGGTGTGCAGATTTGCGCTCCCGCAAATGCCGATCAATCTGAATGGCCAAAGCCATTGAGTCATTCAGACTTGCAGGCGTGGGGAACCCCACCATAACATTCTTAATGGCTTCAGAAAGACCTTCTCTGAAATTTGCAGCCAGGGCACACTCATTCCATTGAGTAAGCACCGACCATTTCCGAAATTTTTGACAATACACCTCAGCTTCATCCTGGCCCTGAGAGAGAGCCAGCAAGGCCTTTTCTGCCTGGTTCTCAAGATTAGGTTCCTCATAAAGCAATCCAAGCGCCAGAAAAAACACATCCAAATTCAGCAATGCAGGATCTCCTGGCGCCAGGGAGAAAGCCCAATCTTGAGGGTCGCCACGTAACAGGGAGATAACAATTCTAACTTGCTGAGCAGAATCACCAGAGGAACGAGGTCTCAAAGAAAGAAATAATTTACAATTATTCTTAAAATTCACAAGCCTAGATCTATCTCCAGAAAACAACTCAGGAATAGGTACTTTTGGCTCAGACATAGGACTGTGAACAACAAAATCCTGAATGCTTTGCACCCTTGCAGCAAGATGATCCACACTAGAAGTCAGACTCTGAATATCCATGTCTGCAGCTGAACTCAAAGCCACCCAGAGATTAAGGGGATGAGAGAAGCTGGACAGACTGCAGCAAAGGGAGAGGAAAAAAAAAAAAATTGTACTCAGGACTTCTCTTATCCCACTTCTGCGATGCATTAAACACTTTTTGGCCTGCTGTACTGTTATGATCCTTAGTGGCTGAGGATCACAGAATGGACTAGCTAAGTTACTGAACATAGAACAAGCTCTAGGGAGGTGGTAACTGGACTGACCGCAACCTGATCCTAACAAACACACTAAAGGTAGCCGGTGAACGTGCCTAAATTCCTGGACGTCTCGACGCAGCCTGAGAAACTTGCTACTCCTATAGAGAAAATAAGACCTCACTTGCCTCAGAGAAATGACCCCAAAGATATAGGAAGCCCCCAACAAATAATAACGGTGAGGTAAGGGGAAAATACAAAACGTAGAAATGAAAACAGATTCAGCAAATGAGGCCCACTAATACTAGATAGCAGAAGACAGGCAGGGAACTGTGCGGTCAGTAAAAAACCCTATACAAAATATCCACGCTGAGAATTCAAGAACCCCCACACCAACTAACGGCGTGAGGGGAGAAACTCAGCCCCCTAGAGCTACCAGCAAGCAAGGAAATCACATATTAGCAAGCTGGACAAGGACAAGTAAATAACCAAAAAACATATTGAACACTGATGAGCAAAAAATAACCAAACAGAAAACTTAGCTTCTCTTGGAGAGACTGATAGCGAAGGAATTCAGGAGAGATCAAAATAGCACTGAATACATCGACAGCAGGCAAACACTGAAAGTCCAGGTGAGCTAAATAGGAAACCAGCTAACAGATAACGAGACAGCTGATCCAGCCTCAGACCTGCAGAATGACACAAAGAGCCACCAAAGGGAGCCCAAAGACAGCACTCACACAGTACCACTCGTGACCACAAGAGGGAGCCCAAAAACAGAGTTCACAACAGTCAAGGTTCCTTTTGCATCAATTACTGCATCAATGCAGCGCGGCATGGAGGCGATCAGCCTATGGCACAGCTGAGGTGTTATGGAAGCCCAGGTTGCTTTGATAGCAGCGTTTAGCTCATCTGCATGGTTGGGTCTGGTGTATCTCATCTTCCTCTTGACAATACACCATAGATTCTCTATGGGGTTAAAGTCAGACGAGTTTGCTGGCCAATCAAGCACAGTGATACTGTTGTTTTTAAACCAGGTATTGGTACTTTTGGCAGTGTGGAGAGGTGCGAAGTCCTGCTGGAGAATGAAATTTCCATCTCTAAAAAGCTTGTTGGCAGAGGGAAGCATGAAGTGCTCTAAAATTTCCTGGTAGACAGCTGTGCTGACTTTAGTTTTGATAAAACACAGTGGACCTACACCAGCAGATGACATGGCTCCCCAAACCATCACTGATTGTGGAGACTTCACACTAGACCTCAAGCAGCTTGGATTGTGTGCATCTCCATTCTTCCTCCAAACTCTGGGACCTTGATTTTCAAATGAAATGCAAAATTTACTTTCATCTGAAAATAACTCCTTCGACCACTTAGCAACAGTCCAGTTCTTTTTCTCCTTGGCCCAGGTAAGACGCTTCTGGCATTGACTATTGGTCATGAGTGGCTTGACACAAGGAATGCGACACTTGTGTCCCATGTCCTGGATACATCTGTGTGTGGTGGCTCTTGATGCAATGACTCCAGCAGCAGTCCATTCATTGTGAATTTCCCACCCTAAAATTTTTGAATGGTCTTTTCTTAACAATCCTTTCAAGGCTGCAGTTATCCCAGTTGCTTGTGCACCTTTTTTCTACCACACTTTTTCCTTCCACTCAACTTTCCATTAATATGCTAGGAAACAGCACTCTGTGAACAGCCAGCTTCTTTAGCCATGACCTTTTGTGGCTTAGGCTAGTTTCACATTTGCGTCTATGTGCATAGCGTATCATCCGCAACGGTAAATGCATGCAAAAACGCATGCAAACGCATGCTAAAGCAGCGGTTTTTATCTGCATCAGCTTACGCATGACAGCAAAAAAACGCAGTGTTTGCATGCATTTTTGCTTGCATTTGCGCTTTTTATGCGCATGCGTTTGATATTTCCTGGAGGGCGTGTCTCAATGGGTGTGTCTCAAAACAGTTCCTGGACATGCGCAGTTCGAAGTACGCAAGCGCATTGAACGCATGCTTGTGGAGACTGTCAGTGACTGCCTTCTGGACATCTGTGAAGTCAGCAGTCTTCCCCATGATTATGGAGCCTACTGAAAAAGACTAAGGGACCTTTTTAAACACTTAGGAAGCCTTTGCAGGTGTTTTTGTTAATTATTCTAATTTAGTGAGATAATGACTTTTGGGTTTTCATTGGCTGTAAGCCATAATCATCAACATTAACAGAAATAGATCACTCTGTTTGTAATGACTCTATATAATATATGAGTTTCACTTTTTTTTTATTGAAGATGTAACTCAAATAAATTAACTTTTTGATGATATTCTAATTTTGTGAGAAGCACCTGTATGTATAATACCCTATGTATGTTTACTCTTCATAGTGTCATCTGAACAACTATTAATATCAGGATATAGTAGCATCCTTTCCATGAGGCACTCTGTTAATTTTAACTGTTCTAATTTTACTATTATTAATATTTATTTTTATTATGATGGATTTTTTTGTTACTTTGGAAAAGTATTAATTGCCAAAGAATGGATTAACTGCCTGTCTGTGGTCTCTAAGATGTCTCCTGTGTGCCTACGACTTGCAGTACCTTTGCTACCTGTCTGTGATCTCTCAGATGTCTCCCATATGCCTGTGGCTTCCTGTATCTTTGCTACCTGCTTGAGGTTTCCCCTACCTCTGTGACCTGTCTGTGGTCTCCAGGAGGCCTCCTGACAACCTGCTGCTTCCCGTACCTCTGCTACCTGTCTACATCTGCTGCCTGTCTGCTTCTGCTACCTGTCTGTGGTCTACCTCTTCTAACTTTCTAACATTATAGGAGAAAAACGAGTCAATGCTAGTAATTAGAAATATGAAAAACTTTATTTGGGTCAATTAATCACATATAGAAATCTTTTAAGATAATTTTAAAAAGGCACAGTTTACAGAGCAACCAATATAAAGGCAATGTAAAGGCATATAAAATAGCGGTAGGTGACAAGTAATCCAAATAAATGAGTGCCGGTCAGAAATGCCAAGGCATAAGAGCTATATATTGAAAAAATTGCTGTAGCAGACAAAATGTCTTATTTAGACAATGACTGAATAACTTGAGCCAAGCAATGTTATGGATCCGTAAGGGCCAATGACCAATGCATATCCATGTGGGTGCTAATAGCTACCAACTTGTACTCCACTCCCCCTGAAGAAGGAAAATCTGTACCAAAACGTGTGTTAGGGAGTGAGTTCCAGGACGTATGCCAGGCAATATGATGGGTAATTATATCTTTTGACTTCCTATATTTCTGTCTTTATTACTCTTAGTACAATGACTGTTCAGAGTCGACTCATTAGGGCTTTTTTGCTTTGCTATTGGAGTACAAGTTGGTAGCTATTAGCACCCACATGGATATGCATTGGTCATTGGCCCTAACGGATCCATAACATTGCTTGGCTCAAGTATTCAGTCATGGTCTAAATAAGACATTTTGTCTGCTACAGCAATTTTTTCAATATATAGCTCTTATGCCATGGCATTTCTGACCGGCACTCATTTATTTGGTTTGATTACTTGTCACTCACCGCTATTTTATATGCCTTTACATTGCCTTAATATTGGTTGCTCTGTAAACTGTGCCTTTTTAAAATTATCTTAAAAGATTTCTATATGTGATTTATTGACCCAAATAAAGTTTTTCATATTTATAATTACTAGCATTGACTCGTTTTTCCCCTATAATGTTATATATTATTGAGTCGCTTTTGTTTTCACAATATGCAATTTAGCATAGGTAATACTTTTTGACCAATATGTTTTGGGGATTATTTATACAACTCTTCTAACTTTCTGTAGTCTCCCAAATGTCTCCAATCTGCCTGAGGCTTCCAGTGTTGTTTCTACCTGTTTGCGGTTTCCAGTACTTCTGCTAGCTGTCTCCAGTCTCCAGGACATCTCCTGTCTGCCTGAAGCTTCCAGTACCTATGCTACTCGTCTGTGGTCTCCAGGACATCTCCTTTCTATCTGAAACTTCTGTTACCAGTCTTCTGGTCTCCATGACGTCTCTTGTCTGTGTGCGACTGTCAGTAACTCTACTACTGCCTGCGTTCTCCTGGACGTCTCTGGTTTTCCTGCAGCTTCCAGTGCCACTGCTACCTTTCTGCAGTTTTCTTTCTGCCTGTGGCTGGAAGTGCCACTTCTGTCTGTTGTCTTCAGGCTGTCACCTGCCTGCAGCTTCCAGTACCTATGCTACTTATTTCCCGCTTGCTTCATCAGCCTGCTGCACCAATGCTCATTGCCTATGTGCCCACCAGATGTTTGGCTTTCAGGATCCACCTGATCTAGTGAGCCTTAAGTAATATTACCACAGCAGCCGGTTTGACTGCAAGTGCTACTGGGTTGGTGGCAATCACCTCGCTCCATGTGCAGTGAAATGAACTGTTATGTAAAGATGAGTTATAGGAGTTTAAATCGTATTCATGTAAAGTGTTCATGGTAACACAATCCACATACATCACTCATAAAATAAAGACACAGAACACAGAAATTAATTTGGAAAGAAATTGGCCGTGGCGTTTATTTTTGGGTAACCAAACAGGAATTTAATTTAATAAAATGAATAAACCAAGATATCCTTTATCATATTACCATAAAACAGCATAAACTTCACCATATAACGTCCAAAATCCACCCGAATCCGGGCGATTTTTCCCACAAAATAAACGACACGACAAAATACGGAACAAATAAAAAAGGGGGAGGGAGGGCGGGATCTTCAAAACTTGCTTGAAGTAACTGCGCTCAGCGCCCCCAAAACAGCTGTATTTATAGATCCAAATTCTTCCCGCTCAGAGCCTTTCCACCAATCAGGATCCATAAAAATTGCGGGAATAACACCTGAGAGAAAACCGGTTTATGCCAGAAATAACCTGCTCATGTACACACACAGCTTACCAGGAAAATAAGATTAACCCTTTGTATGGAAATAACTCTGTAGAGTCTAACATATAACTATAGTGTTATTAAGATGGCCGTGTTATCATGCGCCCCCCCTAAGATTTCACTAAGGGGAGGGCGTTCATGGTAACACAATCCACATACATCACTCATAAAATAAAGACACAGAACACAGAAATTAATTTGGAAAGAAATTGGCCGTGGCGTTTATTTTTGGGTAACCAAACAGGAATTTAATTTAATAAAATGAATAAACCAAGAGATCCTTTATCATATTACCATAAAACAGCATAAACTTCACCATATAACGTCCAAAATCCACCCGAATCCGGGCG
The DNA here is from genome assembly GCF_051348905.1 of Ranitomeya variabilis. Taxonomy (NCBI): domain Eukaryota; kingdom Metazoa; phylum Chordata; class Amphibia; order Anura; family Dendrobatidae; genus Ranitomeya; species Ranitomeya variabilis. Next base: position 885,389,512 of record NC_135233.1, read on the forward strand.
ATTTTTCCCATACGCCATGCCTTAAAGAGGCAGGGCCCCCCCAAAACGCCCCAGCCAATTCTCGACAATGGCCTGCATATCAAGATTAAAGATATCCAGGCCGATGTCGGACAAATGAACTAAGTCCCTCCTATACAATCCAGGGACTCCATCCTCCAGGTCGACGTGCCTAAAAGAAATGCCATGAATTAATGGCATAAAATTCTGAACATTCTTGTTAACTCGTTTTCTAATTCGCTCAAGAAATGAAGAACTCTTCTGGAACCATAATAATCTAGGAACAATTTCTGAGAATACAAAAGTAGTATTAATGAACTCTGCTTTTAGCAAAGACAAATCTCTTTTAATGCAGGATAGGAGGTCAAGAGTTTTCATTTTACCAATGTCATTACCGCCTAAATGAATAATTACTAAATTCGGATAAGGCCTTATCTCAGCTACTTTGCGAATCTCAACAATCAAGTTCTGCCATAACATTCCTCTTTTGCTATGCCAAAAAATTTGGATGAGGGAATAATCAAAGGATAAATTCTCTGTATAACATCTTAAGAATGCCCTCTTCTCAGCCCAATGGATGAACGAATGTCCAATGATCCAAATAGTGAAAATACCTAAAAGATGAACAACATGTTAATAATACAATTCCGGACGAATGTATAATTTAAAGCGGTTTGACTCCCATCTACCAATTCTTTTTATGGACGATTCACTGAGCCCGGTCGTCGAAGCCTCAGTAGCTGCCCCAATCCGAAAGGAATGGGATGAGATTTTAAGGTCTCCCAAACCCAAATAAATTAAAGATTTTTTCAAAATGAAATTAAATTGAAAAACAGTTGCTGGCTCTTTATTCTTATGTAGGAAGAACGGGCCGACGGAATAAGGACGGTAGGACAACCATCTCGTCGCATTAGCAACCGGGCAGATGATTGTGTCGGAAATAGCATTGAGCTTCACCGAAGCACCTCTGCCCGGTTGATCAGTTTTGGATTTTTTAATAAACAAGGTTAAGTGACTTCCGTGAACCGTAACATGCTCAATTGCCAAACCCGACGGCACCGATTTTTTCAGGGAAACAATCTCACTAACTCTTAGAGCTCCGAAAAATGCAAAAGAAAAGGCGGTAGAAAAAAGAGATGTTTCAAAAAGGTCACTACAAACCGACGGAAGAGATAGGCAAATGTCCCTAAGCAATTCGACCAAAATAGGACGACGCAAGTCAGGTAAAAAGGTAGCCTTCTTGAAACCTTTTAAAAATTGTTTTACCGCGAAAAAATCGGATAACGGTCTTTTTCCTAAGATTTTGAGGAAAAATGAAATACCCGCCAAATTTTTTGAGAGAGCTGAAAAGGATAGGCCATTCCTCACTAATTGCTCAGCAAAACATAAGGCTACCGCAGGGTTAACTTCATGACAAGAGTAGCTATTGACATGACAGAATCTGACCCACATATTCCACGCGGCTGAGTAATCAGCCCATGTTTTATGTGCCAAAGAATTCTTCACACGTGAATGAATTAAACTTGAATTAACTCCCAGATCTGACGAGGGCAAATTGCTCTTCCTTTGTCTGTTTCTGAGACTCGGTCCGAGGATTGAGACGCCTGGCGGTGACAAATAAGCTGTGCATTATCAAAACTGTCACGGATGGAAAAAACAGCCTTGAGCCAGATACTAAAATTTAAAACAAAGAAGGGTCAACTGCCTGAGAATAACCGCAGAGAAATGGTTCTTGGACGAGAGGGTATTTAACATGAAAACTAGGCCTTGTTTATCCGATCGGAAAATAATGCGTTTGTTAGCAAAATGCGCACCCCAAAAATGGAAAGCTACCAAAATGGAAAAAAGATCCAAAAATGCCAAGTTCCTAGTAATCCTGTTAACCACCCACGACTTGGGCCAAGATTCGAAAACCCAATAGGCAGAAAATGTTAAACCCATTCCAAGGTGCTCATCAGTAAAACAGGACAAACCAAGCTCTTCAGAAGCTGTGAAAGTGGATTGCCAAATGTTCTTACCATTAAATTCCGACAGAAACTGCAACCAAATTTTTAAATCATCTTTAGTATCTTTGTTGAGACGCAGGTGGGCATGGGGAGAGGAGTGCCCTGCTGTGAGGTCATAAAGTCGTTTAGAGAAAACCCGGCCCATAGGGATAACTCTCAGGTCGAAATTTAACATTCCCAACAACGATTGGAGCTCCTTAAGAGTAACCTTATCCCTACTTAAAAAACTGTGAATTAAAGTACGTAATCTACAAATTTTATCTTCCGGAAGGGAGCACGTCATGCTGACAGAGTCAATGTGGATACCGAGAAATTCCAAAGAAGTACAGGGATAGACCGTTTTTTCTTCTGCGATCGGGACACCGAAATGTTCGCAAATTTTTTTAAAACTGAGCAGGAGGGAAGAACAGGTGTCAGAGCCCATTGGACTGACAAATAAAAAATCGTCGAGATAGTGTAACACTCCCCCTTTGGCTACGGAATAATCAACAACCCAGTGTAAAAATGAAGAGAATGATTCGAAATAATAACAAGATAATGAAAAACCCATGGGGAGGCATTTATCAAAAAAGAATTTGTTGTCAAAAATTAGACCGAGAGAATTAAAACCCAGTGGGTTGACTGGTAACATCCTGAAGGCAGACTTTATGTCAGATTTTGACATAAGTGAATTCCTTCCGAACCTTTGAAGGATTTCAATTGCTTCATCAAAGGAAGAATACTTCACTGAACAAATATCGGTGTTTACTTCATCGTTAAGGGAGGCCCCTCTCGGATAAGACAGATGGTGTATTAACCGAAAGGAGCCTGCCTCCTTCTTCGGGACTACCCCAATAGGGGAGATCCTAAAGTTTTTAAATGGTGGGGACTCAAAAGGGCCAGACATTCTACCTGACTGTATTTCCTTTAATAGTTTTTCTTTTACTATCAAAGGGAATTCAGCAGCAGAAGGTAAATTCTGAACCAATTTACAACCTTCTCCTTTAAATTGAGGGACAAAAAACCCATCATAAAAACCATGAAAGATAAGCGAACTAATCTCCTGATTTGGAAAAACCCCTAGCCACTGGACCATGTTTTGTAATTTCACTGGGGTCTGCGCCTTTTGCCAGGGATTCTTTATTAGTCCCCTGGTGTCCGGATTGGAATTGCTTCTTGTAGCATTTCGACATTGGGTGAATGCCCCCACAAAAGGAACATTCATGCCGAAAGCGGCAATTAAGGGACCATTTACAAGAGCCTTCATTGAAAGCAAAACATATACCTTTCTTTGGGGGGGCATTCAGATTCTGTCTAGATGCAGGAAACCTCTGAGGCAACATTAAATTAATCCATAATCCGATATCTTTCTTACCCCAGGATAAATTGGGATACATGGACATTTTTTGCCTGAATGACTCGTCGTACTGGAGCCACGCCATACCCCCAAAATTCCTATAAGCCTCCAAAATGGCATCAAGGTGTTGAAACAAGCCAGAACATACATTGGGGAATTTCTCCCCTAGAACAGCAGCATAAATCGCGAAGGCTTGGAGCCAATTGTTAAACGATTTAGGGTTAGGACCCTTTCTCTTATCATCAGAGTCGTCTTTTTTGTCGTATCTATGCTGCTGTTCCTTTAAGGAAGGTAACAATGAAAATATGTCAATATATTCTTTTTTCCAAATCTGTTCCTTCACTGAGGGGCTCAGATGAAAACCTAGGGGGGTCACCTCACAAGTCAGGGACTCCTTTAACAATACTTCAGGCAAACCCGGTTTTAACATCACGCTTCCAGCGACGGATTCGTTAGTAAACGAATTGAGATTGCACATTGCAGGAAGCGGGCCACTAGAAAAACATTCTAAGATGACATCCCTGACTACTGTCCTAAGATTAGAGGAAGGGACAGACGGGGGCACAATTAAAACCTCACCCTTGTCCTGATGCACGACCTCATGCTCCATGCAGACCTCGGTATTCGAGCCTCTATGAGCCGGAGAATGCTGAAGCGATGATGGGCTGTGATCCTCTTCATTTTCGGAAGCTGGGGATGCAGACCTCCAGGATGCTGCTGCAGCGGCAGCTGCGCTCACCTGTCTTGATTGGATGCTCCCGGATGTTCGGCCGGTCCTTCCTGGAGCTCCCTGGGCCACCGCAGCTCTTTTATGGTTGCGGTGGCTAGATGGTCCCTGCGCTGTGCACCTGGCATCCGGTCTCTCGGGAAGTGAGGAGCGCCATCTAGCGGCCGCTCCAGCGGCCGGCACTGATGACGCCGGCGGTGTGCGAAGAGCATCGTTGAGCTCCCGCAATGGGCTGCGGGACTTCCGATGGGAGGGTCTTCTGCTCCTGCTACGTGGTTCTGGCATCCGGTTAGTCGCTCTGGAAGATGGCGGCGGCGAGTAGGAGCTTCTGGGCCGGCGACTCCTCACCGAACTGCGTCATGGAAGCGGCGGGGGCAGCGACTCACGGGGGACCGGAGAAGAGAGCGGAGATTGCGGCGCGGGAGCTGAGAGAACCTCCGGAGCGGAGGTTTTACAGCAGGTTGAAGAGCTAGACAGCTCCGCAGCCACTCTACTCCGCCCTCATCCTCCGCCCTTCGGAGCAGTTGCTGCATTAATTCATCCATCAGCTGATCTCTTCTTATCTTCAAAACTTGCTTGAAGTAACTGCCCTCAGCGCCCCCAAAACAGCTGTATTTATAGATCCAAATTCTTCCCGCTCAGAGCCTTTCCACCAATCAGGATCCATAAAAATTGCGGGAATAACACCTGAGAGAAAACCGGTTTATGCCAGAAATAACCTGCTCGTGTACACACACAGCTTACCAGGAAAATAAGATTAACCCTTTGTATGGAAATAACTCTGTAGAGTCTAACATATAACTATAGTGTTATTAAGATGGCCGTGTTATCATGCGCCCCCCCCTAAGATTTCACTAAGGGGAGGGCGTTCATTCTCCAACACCTCATGAAATGCTGGGTAGCACAGCAGTTGTCCAGACCCAGAAGGTCTGTATTACAAAAGCCATGGCTGACAACAAAGTATTTCTAGAGCTATTCTGTGACAAAATCACTAAAGAAGGTGCGGGATGGCTAAAACACTGGGTACTGATGTATGTGAGTGTGCTCTTAGCACACAGCCTGCAATCACGCACCAATAGTACACCAGCCCTTCTCCTTTTCATCAAATATAAGATAACAAAAGAGGCAGAAAAGGTGTTTGTCTGCAGAGGTGAGGGCTACCTCTTCGCAATCATGACGGGAGGTGACATAAGGTTACTGATAGCAAGCAGTGAGCCAGCACTGCGATGTAACACACAAACTCATAACAGTCTCACCCCACCTACTTCACCTCCAGCCAAGAACTAGAGTCCTTTCACTCTCTGATTAGGTAAAAAAAAAACATCTTAAACAGCACCAGTGCCACCCACTGGCCATCCTGCAGTAACACATGGTAATAACTCCTCTACTGTACAAAAATCAGCAAGGGAGAATTCTGAGGAGGACTTTTTGAACACTGACATAATTAGTGTTGCATACCAAGATGTGGGGCGCTCATACCAAGATGAGGGGAAAGACTTTTGCATGTTCAGGGTATGCAGCCTCACAAAAGGTGAAGAAAGCTTTCATTTAAGCGACGCAGGCATATGTGAAATTGGTTGTAATCTATGGCTTGCTAATGCAGGCAGTATGGTCACAGTGGCTGCACGAGGTGTCACAAGCACTAATGGCATGAGTACAGACAATGATGTTATTAGAGTCAGAGATCTGGAACTCCAGCTCCCAAATACTTGCCCGGTGCCCCACATCTTCAGCTGCCATCACTTTGAAATGTGTCAGCGTCACCATGACATTATCATAGTTTGATCACTTGATGGAGCAAGGAGCCACAAGCTCCCTGCCATATATCACTCTCCGTATTAGAGACTGCATTCCGCTAAAGGACTACAGATGCAGGCTGCATAATGACTTCATTGCATTGCGCCACCTATGCTAGCTGGCTGTTTATGCACATCAGAAAAGGAAATAGCGGCTGCAGTGGAGACAGAATCAGGATTAAGTGAGTATAATCTTTATTGATGTTTATATTAAGGGGTCCATGATTCGGGGGGCTGTTGTGTCCACCATACTGTGTTGGGTCTATGGGGGCATCATATTGTTCGAGGGGCATCTGCAGCGTCGGACTGGAGCACCTTGGGCCCACCAGAGAAAATCATTCTTGGGGCCCACTATGTAGCTACATAGAAATAGATTCAAGACCATCAATTGTGCGGTAAAAATCAGGGTATAATATAAGGTAGTACACGTCTTAATTATGTAGCAAGGGTTGGGGTAGCCCCCTCACAGAATATAATGTAGCCCCCTCATAAAATATAATGCAGTCCCCTCTCATAGAATATAATGCAGCACCCCACAAAATATAATGCAACCCCCTCAGGTATAACACAGTCCCTACCATAGAATATAATGCAGCACCCTCATAGGGTATAATACAGCCCACCACAGAATATAATGTAGTCCCCTGGGAGAATGCAGCCCCACCACAGAATATAATGTAGCCCCCCATAGAGTATACTGTAGTCCCGTCATATAATATGATGTAGCCCCCATAATATAATGTAGTGTAGTCCCCTGAGAATAATGCAGTCCCCCCACAGAATATAATGTAGCCCTCTCATAAAGTATAATGCAGCCCCTCTCCACCCCCATCATTGTCCTCAGCACCACCTCCATCATTTCCTTCTCCCCCTCCACCCCTATCATTCTCCCCCACCACCTCCATCACTGCCCATTCCACCACCTGCATCATTGCCTCCTCCCCCACCATCATTGTCCATTTCATCACCTCCATCATTGCCTCCCCCACCACCGTCATTGCCCATTTCATCACCTCCATCATTGCCTCCCACCACCATTGCCCATCACCTCCATCATTGCCTCCCCCACCACCATCATTGCCCATCACCTCCATCATTGCCTCCCCACCTTCACTGCCTATCACCTCCATTGCCTATCACCTCCACTATTGCCCATCACCTCCATCATTACCACCATCATTGCCCATCACCTCCATAATTGCCTCCCCATCATCATTGCCTATCACCTCCATTGCCTATCACCTCCATCATGTTATGATCTGGTGGCCTTAGAGCAGCATGAGACGTACTCTGGAGAAGGTGGTACCTGTACTGACCGCAGACCCTGAACTTAACACCGCAACTAGAAGTAGCCGTGGAATGTACCTTTCACTCCCTAGACATCTCGACACAGCCGGAGGACTAATTACCCCTAGAGATAGAAAAGGGAAAACTATCTTGCCTCAGAGAAAATCCCCAAAGGATAGACAGCCCCCCACAAATATTGACTGTGAGAGGAGAGGGAAAAAACATACACAGACTGAAATCAGAATTTAGCAAAGGAGGCCACTTCTAGCTAAATAGAAAGGATAGGACAGAGTACTATGCGGTCAGTATTAAAACACTAGAAAATATCCACCACAGAAAATACAAAATCTCCACATCTAACTAAAGATATGGAGGGTATATCTGCATCTCCAGAGATACCAGCTTGGCTAAACAAATCCTTATACAGACCAAGCTGGACAAGACAAAAACATGGAAAAGAACTGAACAATAAGGCCCACAGCATGTGGACAGCAAAAATCAAGGCCAGAACTTATCTTTGTTGAAATGAACAGCAAAGCAGGAGAGACCAGGCAGGGATGTGAATCCTCCAGGAACAATGGACAACTGGCACTAACTAAAGGGTCAAGCAAGACTAAATAGCCCAGTCAGAATTGCAATACGTGGACACACCTGATGAATGCTGCGATCCAAAGACAGCAGCGCTACCACTTATAACCACCGGAGGGAGCCCAAGAGCAGAATTCACAACACATCATTGCCCATCACCTCCATCATTGCCTCCCCCCACCACCAGCATTGCCCATCACCTCCATCATTGTCTATCACCTCCATTGCCCATCACCTCCATCATTGCCCATCACTTCCATCATTGCCTCCCCACCATCATTGCCTATCACCTCCATTGCCTGTCACCTCCATCATTGCCCATCACCTCCATCATTGTCTCACCCACCTCCATCATTGCCCATCACCTCCATCATTGCCTATCACCTCCATCATTGCCCATCACCTCCATCATTGTCTCCCCCACCACCATCATTGCCCATCACCTCCATCATTGCCTATCACCTCCATTGTCTATCACATCCATCATTGCCCATCACCTCCATCATTGCCTCCCCGACCACCATCACTGCTCATCACCTCCATCAATGCCTCCACACCATCATTGCCTATCACCTCCATTGCTTATGACCTCCATAATTAACCATCACCTCCATCATTGTCTCCCCCCACCACCATCATTGCCCATCACCTCCATCATTGCCTATCACCTCCATTGCCTATCACATCCATCATTGCCCATCACCTCCATCATTGCCTCCCCACCATCATTGCCTATCACCTCCATTGCCTGTCACCTCCATCATTGCCCATCACCTCCATCATTGTCTCCCCCACCTCCATCATTGCCCATCACCTCCATCATTGCCTATCACCTCCTTCATTGCCCATCACCTCCATCATTGTCTCCCCCCACCACCATCATTGCCCATCACCTCCATCATTGTCTCCCCCCACTACCATCATTGCCCATCACCTCCATAATCTCCCCCCACCAATATCATTGTCCTTCACCTCCACACACACACACACCTCATCGCAGCTCATCACACACACACACACACACACGCAGGCACACAGACACACTCACACAGGCAGGCACACACACACGCAGGCACAGACACACACACGCAGGCACACAGACTCACTCTCACCCACGCAGGCACACAGACACACACACACACGCAGGCACAGACACACTCTCACATACACACATGCAGGCACACACACGCAGGCGCACACACACACACGCAGGCACACAGCTTAGCTCACCTCCCAGCAGCAGCAGCTCATCCCAGCAGCCTCTTCCTCACTGGAAGCTTTCTGACTAAGGGTACTTTCACACTTCCGTCTTCTGTGGTCCGTCACAATCCGTTTTTATGGCAAAAAAAGGATCCTGCAAATATGCCCGTAGGATCCATTTTTTTGCCATACACTTCAATGGACGACGGATTGCGACGGCCCCGTACCGATGGAAGTGTGAAAGTACCCTAAGACAGCACGCTGGATGATGACGTCATCCAGCTGGGCTGTCTCAGACAGGAAACAGGATGCCGGGAGGTGAGCTGAGCTGCTCTGTGAGTCTGTGTGCCTACATGTCTGTATGTGTCCGGTGCGGTGCTGTGCTGTGTGTGTGCGGTGATTTGTGAGTGTGTGTGTGTGGTGCGGCTTTACATGCGGACAGTGTTAGCTGCAGCCTGCGGCTAACGCTGCCCGCTATTAAAGAGAAATGGTATTCACACCTCTCCACGCCCATAGGGGCGTGGGGAAGCATGAATATTCATTTTACTTTAGCAGCGGGGACAGGATCCTATCTCCAGCTGCTGCTACTGGCACAGGGCGGGCCCCCTTGACTCAGGGGCCCCATAGCCACTGGCTGGGGGCCCCTGGAGCAGTGGGGCCCTAGGCAGCTGCTGGCCAGTATGCCAGCAGGTGTCAGTGCCTGGGCCCACCAGAGAATCCTCTGGTTCTCCGGTGGGCCCGTCCGAGCCTGGGCATCTGTGTGTGTAGGGCTGTGTGGGCAACATACTGTATGTGAGGGGCTGTGGGTGGTAACTGGGGATATACCGTGGGGACTCACTGTGGCATCATCTTGGGGGCATTATGGGGCATCATCATACCTTGCTGGAGGCAATGTCAGATCATCATACGATTCATGTGGAGGGATTACTGTGCGTGTATCATTTTGTGGATAGGAGGCTTTTTTGAACGCATCATTCTCTGTTATGGCCATGAAAATGTTATTGCAGTGAATAAGAACACTAAGGGCTTCAAAGGGCACAAAAAGCTGAAAGTCCCTCTCTCTGTCTTCAAAAGTTAAAAAGTATGTCCGTGTCTGCATCTATGTGCTGTTGTGACTCCACCTCTTCCGCCAATTTTTTTTGTGTGTGAGAGGGGGTCTAATTAAGGCTTTGATATTGGGGACCTATGATTTTCATCCACTGCTCAGAGGCATTATTAATTCTGAAGAGGGCACTCATGGACCTTATTTGTTTTAAGTGACGGCATTATTCATTTTGATTGGAGCATTCAGGCAACATTATTAATGTTAATAATAACATTATTAATACTCGGCACTCAGAAATTATTACTTTCAAGAGGACACTTTACGCATTATTACTTTTTATAGAGGCAGTGCAGTGATTGGGGGAGATGTGGAGAGAGGTCCACAAACGCTGAAGTGGATGCAAAACCACCTACATAACACAATTCCACCTCTAACAAAACTTTTTGAAATGATGAAAATGGTACCTGAGATTCTGGATGACCTCCTAGACCATCACCCAGACTTGCCAGCTTGTTACTCGATGGACAAGAGGGGCAGTCCTTCTTCCAATGTCCCGGGTCTCCACAATAAAAACATAATTTTCCATCACGTTGTTGTTTCCTCTCCTTCTCCTTGAAGTTGGTGGCACCAACTTCCATAGTCTCCTTGAATGACATCATCTCAGACTTGGCAGGCAATACAGCAATCTCACACTGGATAATTCCTCTCTCCCGTAACCTCCCGTCCATACGAATGGCCTGGGTCATGGCCTACTGCAGGGAACTGGGTGGCATATGAAGGGCCAGCGCATCCTTGATATGATAAGAAAGTCCTCTCTCAAACAGGCATCTGAGAGCAGAGTCACCCCAAGACACCTCAACACACCAGCACCTAAACTCAGAGCAATACTGTTCAGCAGTGAGTTCATTCTGGGAGAGACCCATGATCATTGCCTCTGCTACCCTGACCCGGTATGGTTCATCATAAATCAGTCCCAAAGCCTCAAAGAATCTGTCCACAGACACACGCTCAGAGGAAGAAGCAGGTAAAGAGAAAGCCCGCAGTAAGGAAATGATTATCCCCACCCGCTGACTCTCATCTCCAGAAGATCGGAGTCTAAGAGAAAAAATAGCTTGCAACTCTCCTTAAAAGTATGGAATCTCTCCCTCTCCCTGGAGAAGATATCTGGGAGCTTGACTGTAGGTTCAGGAGATTGCAATGAGACATCAACAGTGTTAGAGTGCTTACAGTCAGTCTGCAATGATTTTACTGTGTCAGAAAGCTCCCTTTGCTGGTGGTTATGAGACGAGGCCAAGGCCCTCTGTTCCACAATCAGGTCTTGTATCACCACTGTCAAACTGTCCATTTGATATGCCAAGGTATGGAGTGGATCCATAGCAAACAGAGTAGAGAAAAAAATGCAGAAATCCCTTTAAATGTATTGGTCAGCTATAATGTCATGCTGCTGCAGTGCAGTATAGCGCAACCTCCACCAGAGGGAGGTTGAGATGGAAGTGAGACTGCGTACACAGAGGAGTACCACAGAGCAGCAGCACAGGCGCCACCAAGTGGCGAGAGAGTGGTCAGATAAGCCGAGTCAAAAAACAGAGGCAGAAGTACTAAAGGGATCAGAAGTACACGTGGTCAGGAACAAGCCAGGAGGTACATCAATGGCCAGTAGTGGATAAGAAACCTGAGAAAGGCAGAACTATAGCTGACACCGCCAGCAGGATGCATAGGAGCTAAATAGCAAACCTGAACCCAGAATGAGGCAGAGCAAAGTTAACCCTTGACATGATCCGCCCAGAAAAAGGGCAGACAGGATTACACCCTGGAATGGATTATGACAAAAAGACTTTATTCTGGCTGCATCTTTATTTACCTTGTAATTATAGGATTAGTAATGGATAGGTGTCTTATAGATGCTTCTCCATTACTAAGGGTACTGTCACACAGTGCAATTTTCGTCGCTACGACGGCACGATCCGTGTCGTCGCAGCGTCGTATGATTATCGCTCCAGCGTCGTAGACTGCGGTCACACTTTGCAATCACGGCGCTGGAGCGATGCCGAAGTCCCCGGGTAACCAGGGTAAACATCGGGTTACTAAGCGCAGGGCCGCGCTTAGTAACCCGATGTTTACCCTGGTTACCAGCGTAAACGTTAAAAAAACAAACAGTACATACTTACATTCCGGTGTCTGTCCTCCGGCGTCTCAGCTTCTCTGCACTGTGTAAGCACAGCGGCCGGAAAGCAGAGCGGTGACGTCACCGCTGTGCTCGCTTTCCGGCCAGCAGGCGCTCACACAGTGCAGAGAAGCTGAGACGCCGGAGGACAGACACCGGAATGTGAGTATGTACTGTTTGTTTTTTTAACGTTTACGCTGGTAACCAGGGTAAACATCGGGTTACTAAGCGCGGCCCTGCGCTTAGTTACCCGATGTTTACCCTGGTTACAAGCGAACACATCGCTGGATCGCTGTCACACACAACGATCCAGCGATGTCAGTGGGTGATCAAGCGACGAAAGAAAGTTCCAAACGATCTGCTACGACGTACGATTCGCAGCGTGATGTCTGATCGCAGTAGCGTGTCAGACACAGCGATATCGTAACGATATCGCTAGAACGTCACGAATCGTGCCGTCGTAGCGATCAAAATTGCACTGTGTGACAGTACCCTAAGCCATTGACTTGATGTAACCTGACAATACAAAGGTGACATCAACCCCACAAATATGAACCCCACTTGCTATCGCTATAAGGCAAGTGGGAAGTGTCAGGCAAAGCACCAGAATTGGCGCATCTAATAGATTCCACCTTTTCTGGGCAGCTGCAGGCTGCTATTTTTAGGCTGGGGGGCCTATATTCATGGCCCCTTACCAGCCTGAGAATACTAGCCCCCAGCTGTCTGCTTTAGCAAGGCTGAGTGTCAAAAATGGTGGAGACCCCGTGCCGTTTTTTAAAGTTATTTATTTACATAATTAAAAATAAGGCATGGGGACCCCTCTATTCTTGATAACCAGCCTTTCTGAATCTGGGGTTGCAGCCCCAGCTTTGAGCATTGCCTGTCTGGCTATCAAAAGTACAGGGGAGCTCACTCATTTTTTTTAAAATTATTTATTTGCAGCACAGGAGCAGCTGTTAAATACTCCCATCCGCCGCTCCTGCTCTCACTGTTATTAGCAGCAGCAGCTCCCATCGGCTGACACCAGTGCCCGGAGGTAAACTTTATACCACCAATCACAGCTGAGGGCTCACGTTGTGTTTTGACAGCCTGAGAACCGTGGATCTCTGACCGGTGGGGATGATTTCACCACTGATCAGAAGCGCTACACCGGTGTTTCCCACGCTGCTACACAGCGTGGGAAACACTGGCTTTTGTGTTGTGTATGTCCGGCTATATTCGGCAATTGAATAGACGATTAAATTGGCGAATATTACAAATTCGGCGATCGTGAGCCGAACCAAATATTGAAATATTCACTCATCTCTACTCCCTATCTCAACCTATTCTAATAACTGCAAAATGTATTGTGAGGTCCCCACCATGGTCTCTTTCAGTGTGAATGATACAGACCCCTTGGGTAATCTTTGGAAAACTTTGCACAATGTGCAATGGTGAAACTTGTTTTCCCTATCTGTACCTATTCTAATAATTGCAATTTGTATTGTGACGTCCCCATCATGGTCTCTTTTTGTGTGTATGATACAGACCCCTTGGGTAATTTTTGGAAAACTTTGCACATTGTGCAATGGTCAAATTTATACTCTCAATCTCTACCTATTGTAATAACTTATCAAATCCCCCATGTGTATACTTGAGATAACAGAGGAAAAAAACTAAATAACATATTTTTAAAAATTAAATAATCTATTTCACATTTAAATAATAAAATTAAAATGAGGGAATATCACAAAATTATTGAGGATCATACAGAGACCAGGAATTATGAACAATTGGACATATATAATAAATGCCATAAAACACCTAGTCAGTTTTAAGTACCCAACCAACAACACTTAATAGAAAATGCTCAGTGCCAAAATCTTTGTTGTGGTAACCAGATGGTAATATAATAAGAAACGTAAAGTGCCAAGTGCAAATAGGTGCATTAGTAAAGGCTCTTGCCCATATGTAAACGATATCATATTACTTATATAACGTATTGGTCCTGGTGTCTGTGCCCTCAAATACCCCGACAGCGCCGCTTCGCCGTAATGGCTTCCTCAACGGGGGGCATGTGTGCTGCTCTTGGAACTATCCATCTATAAATATCCCCTCACACAGCTGCTGATAAGGTCGGCGTCACCGGTGATATCCTGCGCATGCGCCGGCCCTTGGACTTCCTCCCTTGTAAATAGTGACTTCCTGCTCATCACGTCTGGAACGCAAGCGTGAAGCGCTCTGCGTCACCATAATGAGCGTGGCAGGAAGTCACAGGGAAGTTCCTGACCTGTGCATGCGCCAACCGGGCGCCGAGAATCAAAGAGAGAACAGTGAAGCTGTAAGAAACATAATGGGAATCTGGGCAGTTAACAAGGTGCCGTTATTGGAAATAAAGGGGATTTTTAATGAATCAGGGCTTGTACGTATCTTTTGTAAACAAAGTATAAAGTGCAAATTGTGCAAAATAATTACATCTAGTGTTAATGAATACTATGTATATCTATGAAAACACAAAGGAAGAATAGAAAAGTATCCCTAAATATTGTGTAAGGTGCAATGAACAGAATAACCCAGTGCACATATGTATATATAAAAATATGTATCATACACTAATAGTCACATACCATTAATAATCATATTTACAATAAATTATATAGAATAAATAACAATTATTACCATATATTTAGATTAAAAAACAACAAAAATAGATATTGCCAGATATAATATCTTATCTAAATATTCATGTAATAAAACTAGATATACTAAGCCCAAATTCTAATAGATATATTAAAGGGAACCTGTCACCCCCCCCCAGGCGTATGAAACTAAAAGAGCCACCTTGTGCAGCAGTAATGCTGCATTCTGACAAGGTGGCTCTTTTAGTTCTGGGTGCTGTAACTAGAGAAATAATCAGTTTTATAATTTGTCCAAAATACCTGGTCTTCAGACCTGGAGGCAGTCTTTTCCCCCCTGGTTTCCACACCACACAGCTGCCACTCACATCTTCTTGGCGCCGGGCGCCTTCTCCTCACCGCTGTTTTGAAAATAGCCGGCGCCTGCGATCTTTTCTCCTGCCTGGCGCAGGCGCACTGAGCGCTGGCCGTCTGTCCTCTGTGCGTATGTACGCCCTGCCTGTGAATCCCAGCCCCGCAGTGTCTTATGATTTATGCACATTGCGGGGCTGGGATTCCTGGGCATGCGCACTGCGTGTCTAAGCCACTCACCCAGGTCCCTCCGCCTTCTACAGCGTGTGTCTCGTCAGCTGACCTCTCCTCCCTGCAATCGCCTGGAACCTTGCAAAATCCTGACAAAATCCTGCTCCTTATAGCTGTGTAAAGATCACCTTCATCATTACCTTAGCCATAAACATAAAAACACACACACAGACAAAACACACACACCTGCTGTCAGGATTTTGCAAGGTTCCAGGCGATTGCAGGGAGGAGCGGTCAGCTGACGAGACACACGCTGTAGAAGGCGGAGGGACCTGGGTGAGTAGCTAAAGGTACCTTCACACTCAGCAACTTTGCAACGAGAACGACAACGATCCGTGACGTTGCAGCGTCCTGGATAGCGATCTCGTTGTGTTTGACACGCAGCAGCGATCTGGATCCCGCTGTGCCATCGCTGGTCGGAGCTAGAAGTCCAGAACTTTATTTGGTCATCAGGTCGGCGTGTATCGTCATGTTTGACATCAAAAGCAACGATGCCAGCAATGTTTTACATGGAGCTAACAACCAGCGAGAACGATAAGTGAGTCGCCGTTACGTCACTGGATCGCTCCTGCATCGTTCTGGAGCTGCTGTGTTTGACGTCTCTACAGTGACCAAAACAGCGACACTCCAGCGATCGGCTCGTTGTCTATATCGCTGCAGCGTCGCTGAGTGTGACGGTAGCTTTAGACACGCAGTGCGCATGCCCAGGAATCCCAGCCCCGCAATGTGCATAAATCATAAGACACTGCGGGGCTGGGGTTCACAGGCAGGGCGTACGAATGCACAGAGGACAGACGGCCAGCGCTCACTGCGCCTGCGCCAGGCAGGAGAAAAGAGCGCAGGCACCGGCTATTTTCAAAACAGCGCTGAGGAGGCGGCACCCGGCGCCAAGAAGATGTGAGTGACAGCTGTGTGGAGGAAAAGACTGCTTCCAGGTCTGAAGACAAGGTATTTTGGACAAATTATAAAACTGATTATTTCTCTAGTTACAGCAGCCAGAACTAAAAGAGCCACCTTGTCAGAATGCAGCATTACTGCTGCACAAGGTGGCTCTTTTAGTTTCATACGCCTGGGGGGGGGGGGGGGGGTGACAGGTTCCCTGTAAATGTAATCCCTGATATTGCCACAGTCTCATATACATGATTGACCAGCAAAGTACATGTTGTATACCTACTCCCTACTTTATATACAAGATTCATTATACAAATTTCATGGCAGAGAAATAAAGGACAAACATAATTAAAATAGTCCATAACGGGTGCATCTGTGAGACCAGACCCATTCATACCCACGAGGACAAGACAAATGAAGTAGGACTACTTGATATGATGTCTCTGATTGATAAAGCAGAGAAAAACAATATTAAAAACAAAACACCAAATAACACACATAATTAAAAAATAGGAAGAGAAATATTACTTGGTGGAAATATTAAACAATTATAAAAATGCAGAAAAGCCCATGGTTTCATTAAGGTCTTGCGGGACCATGGTTCTCAATCAGCGTCGGACTGGGGTGTCTGGGGCCCACCAGAGGAATGGACTCTAGGGGCCCACCCTACAGCTATATGCAAATATCTGTCATTATAGTGGAGCATCGGCTGTTAAACACCGGCGGCTGCCGCACATCTACCGTGTGCCCCAATAACTGGGATGTATAATTACGGTCGTTTACATTAATGTGGTTCTTGGTAAAACAAGTTATCACTGATCCATGGGCTCCACAGGATAGGTGATCGCTTAGATCCGACCATTAGAAACTGGGGAAGTTTTATCCCTGACAGGACACTTTTATCACTATTTTAAAATGCAGCGGCAGGTGGGATTTCTGACCGCAGCTCCATTCACTCTCTTTGGGGCTTCCAGAAAAAAACAAGAGCAGCCACTGAGGGAATGAATGGATCAGTGATCTAGTCGGACATGCCACTCCAGTCTCATGGGGATAAAAAGTTCCACATTTTGCTGAATGGGTCAAAGCAATCAGACCCCCACCAATCAATATGTTATCACTTATCCTGTGGAGAGGTGATTACTTTTTTCCACAGGAAACCCCTGTAAGTGCATCTCCGCCGCTGTGTACAAAGCATTAAAACTCTAATGGAAATAAAGAATCTTCTCCTAATTAATATCAGAGAGAACAAATGACCGCCATACACAACACAATCCACTATACCAAGACCAATATTACCACATACAGGAAGAAATACCACCACACCATGACCAGACCACATAGTGACCGAATAATACTACATACAAGGGACAAATACCACCGCACCATGTCAAGACCACATATTACCACCACTTGGTGACCAAATAGCACATACAAGGGACAAATACCACAACACCATTTCCAGACCACATATTACCACCACATAGTGACTGAACACTACAATACTGATCAGAAATAAAAAAAAAACAAAAAAACCCACAATACTATCACCATAAGGCTGCTGTCACACTAGCAGTATTTGGTCAGTATTTTACATCAGTATTTGTAAGCCAAAACCAGGAGTGGAACAATTTGAGGAAAAGTATAATAGAAACATGTGCACCACTTCTGCATTTATCACCCACTCCTGGTTTTGGCTTACAAATACTGATGTAAAATACTGACCAAATACTGAATGTGTGACGGCAGCCTAAGTGACATTATACACAGGAGATCTGTACTTAGTATGCAGTGTCTGTGTAGAGGTAATACAGAGATCACTGGTGGTATTATACACAGGAGCTCTGTATATAATGTATAGGTAATACAGTGATCACTGGTGACATTATACACAGGAGCTCTGTATATAGTATACAGTGTATAGTGTCAGTGTATAGGTAACACTGACTCACCAGTGACGTCTCTAGGTGAAGTCCTTCATCTTTCATCCAGCACAGACCACCATCATTTCTTCCAGCCAGGACTCATTTCTGCAGGAAATAACACAGTTATCTCGAGCTCCGCTTGCAGAACACATTACTTAATTTTTCACAACTTCTACATTACACCACATGAAGAAAAAAAGGTGACATAGTGTCACTCTACACAGTAACAGGACCGACCCCCCCAATTAAAACAGTATACTCAAAAAATAAAATAAATACATCACTGCAGTAATAATATCCCTTAATTAGCCCCTATGGTAATAATATTCCCCATCCTGGCCCCGTTTATGTCATTCCTGGCTCCAGCCATATGTTCTCGCATCCTGCCCTCATGAGCATCCATTCTACCCCATATGATCTCCCCATCCTGCCCCATCTGTCTCCATCGTATCCATCCTGCCCCATGATCCAATCCTGCCCCATGTCTTTCATTCTGCCCCGTGTCTCCAATCATGCCCTGTATCTACATTCTGCCCATGCCTCCAGTCCTGCCCCCAGTGTGTCCAGCAATCTACCCCAGTGTGTCCAGCATATTACCCCCAGTGTGTCCAGCAACCTGCCCCAGTATGTCCAGCATATTGCCCCAGTGTCCAGCAATCTGCCCCAGTGTGTCCAGCATATTACCCCCAGTGTGTCCAACAATCTGCCCCAGTATGTCCAGCACTGCCCCCAGTGTGTCCAGCGTTCTGCCCCCAGTGTGTCCAGCATTCTGCCCCTAGTGTGTCCAGCATTCTGCCCCCAGTGTGTCCAGCGTTCTGCCCCCAGTGTGTCCAGCGTTCTGCCCCCAGTGTGTCCAGCGTTCTGCCCCAAGTGTGTCCAGCGTTCTGCCCCCAGTGTGTCCAGCGTTCTGCCCCCAGTGTGTCCAGCGTTCTGCCCCCAGTGTGTCCAGCGTTCTGCCCCCAGTGTGTCCAGCGTTCTGCCCCCAGTGTGTCCAGCGTTCTGCCCCCAGTGTGTCTCCAGCATTCTGCCCCAGTGTGTCTGCAGCATTCTGGCCCAGTGTGTCTCCAGCATTCTGCCCCAGTGTGTCTCCAGCATTCTGCCCCAGTGTGTCTCCAGCATTCTGCCCCAGTGTGTGTCCAGCATTCTGCCCCAGTGTGTCTCCAGCATTCTGGCCCAGTGTGTCTGCAGCATTCTGGCCCAGTGTGTCTCCAGCATTCTGCCCCAGTGTGTCTCCAGCATTCTGCCCCAGTGTGTCTCCAGCATTCTGCCCCAGTGTGTGTCCAGCATTCTGCCCCAGTGTGTCTCCAGCATTCTGCCCCAGTGTGTGTCCAGCAATCTGCCCCAGTGTGTCTCCAGCATTCTGCCCCAGTGTGTCTCCAGCATTCTGCCCCAGTGTGTCTCCAGCATTCTGCCCCAGTGTCTCCAGCATTCTGCCCCAGTGTGTCTCCAGCATTCTGCCCCAGTGTGTCTCCAGCAATCTGCCCCAGTGTGTCTCCAGCATTCTGCCCCAGTGTGTGTCCAGCAATCTGCCCCCCCAGTGTCCCCCACTGCTCCGGGCCCCCCCCCCGGCCGCCACCCACCCTCCTTGAAGACGATACTCACCCTGCTGCCTGCTCCAGCGATGGTCTCGGGCTCTCGGCGTCTGCTCTGCACTGCATCTTCTTCCTGCTTGAGCTTGTGCGGTCATGTGATACTGATTAAAGTCATGAATATGCGCATATTCATGACCTTAATGAAGCGGTACCACGTGACCGCACAAGCAGGAAGAAGATGCAGTGCAGAGCAGACGCCGAGACCATCGCTGGAGCAGGGTGAGTATCGTCTTCAAGGAGGATGGGTGGGGGGTGGCCGGGGGGGCCCCCGGAGCAGTGGGGGCCCCT
This sequence comes from Ranitomeya variabilis, assembly GCF_051348905.1. Taxonomy (NCBI): domain Eukaryota; kingdom Metazoa; phylum Chordata; class Amphibia; order Anura; family Dendrobatidae; genus Ranitomeya; species Ranitomeya variabilis. Next base: position 885,409,548 of record NC_135233.1, read on the forward strand.
GTAGCAGTGGGGGCCCTGCCAGCAGGTGTCAGTGCCTGGGCCCACCAGAGGATCCTCCGGTTCTCCGGTGGGCCAGTCCGAGCCTGTTCTCAATAAATAGATCCATCGGCTCTCTATCTGCGCCAAAATTTTGCCAAGATTACCCCCCTAAAACTCAAGTCTACTTGATCAATGGCTTGAATTTTTAATTCACTTGGATCACAATTATGGTATAACTTGAAGTGCCTTGGCAAGGATTTTAATCCATTTATATCTTCAGTAGGGTTGAGCGAAACGGATCGTTCATTTTCATAATTCCCCGACTTTTGGTAAAGTCGGCGTCTCATGAAACCCGACCCGATCTCTGTGTGGGGTCGGCCATGCGGTACGCGATCTTGGCGCCAAAGTCGCGTTTCGTATGACGCGTTGAGCGCCATTTTTTCAGCCAATGAAGGAGCGTGGGCAGAGTGATGACATAGGGGTTAGGGGCGTGCACGCCTATCACCATTTTATCGCTTGTGCGCAGTAGCGATTTGGAATGTGCAAAACGAAATTTTCTGTTCTGGGACGGAGGGGGAGAGAGAGAGAGAGAGAGAGAGAGAGAGAGAGAGAGAGAGAGAGAGAGAGAGGAAAAAAAAAAAAATATCCCCATTGACGTGCATAGGGTTTCGTGTTCCGGCCGATCCTCGACTTTGCGCAGTAATCGGCCGATTTCGCCCGACTCGACTTTTCCAAAAGTCGGGTTTTGCGAAACAGGACTCGACCCTAAAAAAGTCAAGGTCGCTCAACCCTAATCTTCAGTAGTTATCGCCTTCTCGATGTCCCTTACGTGTTCCCTGGTCCTAATTCTTAATTCCCATGTAGTCATACCTATGTACACTTTTCCACAGGGACACCGAGCATGGTAAATGACTCCTTTTGAGGTACATGTAAGCATTTTGCGTATACCATATGTCCTAGATCCCTAATAATTCTCAAATCTTTTACTTTTAAAGTGATTTCTGCAAGCTTTGCAACAATTCCATGGGAAGAAGCCTTTTAGCTCTACCTTTGATGGTTTAAATGGAGTTGCAGAATAATGGCTACGTACTAACAGATCTTTCAGGTTTCTAGAGTGTCTAGAAGTCATCAAAGGATTGCTAGGCAAAATTTTCTTAAGAATTGGGACAGATTGTAATACCCCCCAATGCTTCCGCATAATTGTCACCAATTCTGGCCATTGTTTATTGTAACCTGTAAGGAACCAAATATAATTAGCAGCTGTTGCCTTTTGTTTTTTCCTACTGCCATAGAGTAGTTCGTTTCTGTTTGATCTTTCAGCTATCCTGAATCCCTTCTTTATCTGTTTTTTACTATATCCCCTATCAACAAATCTATGGGCCAGATCAGATGCCTGATGTTCATAGTCTTTATCTAGGGTACAAATTCATTTAACCCTCAGGAACTGACCAATGGGGATACCATTTATTGTTGACTTATGGTGAGCAAAAGAGGCATGTAATAGAGTGTTAGTTGCTGTCTGCTTTCTGAATACATCAGTAATGAGTTTGCCATCAGGAAATGCCTCTGTCTTTTATTAAGGGAACCTGTCACCCCCCAGGCGTTTGTAACTAAAAGAGCCACCTTGTGCAGCACTAATGCTGCATTCTGACAAGGTGGCTCTTTTAGTTATGCTCCTTGCACACGCTGAAATACTTATAAAATGTGGCCCCTCATACTGTGAAATCGCCAGGGAGGTGGGCCTTTCCCCTCTAATTAGACGCAGCACAGCCGTCATTCATGTCCCTTTGGCGCCGGGCGCTGCCTCCTCAGTGTTGTTTGAATCTGTCCCGGAGTCTGCGCTGTTATGTTATCCCTTGGGCATGCGCAGTGAGCGCTGCCCGTCTTCTGACATCATTTGATGTCAGGCTTACTGCGCCTGTGCAGCCGCGCTGACCGAGATCCCGCCTCGCAGTGTCTTCTGATTTCTTCACACTGCAGGGCTGGGATTCATGGGCATGTGCAGTGCATATCTTCGCCTCTCACTCATCTCCCTTCGCTTTCTTCAGACTGTGCGGTGTCAGCTGATCCCTAATCGCCATGGCATGCGATTAGGGATCAGCTGACGCCGCACAGTCTGAAGAAGGCGGAGGGAAATTTGGAATGTATGTTCCCAAATGTATGATACAGGGCCACCTGAGGACCCTTCCCAAATTCAGGCTTCACAGCACCTGCTGGCCCTCTGAAAATGTGAAGTGACAGCCGGATAATGACATAGCAGTGGACGTGGTGGTGGTTGGCAAAGCCCAAAATTCAAATAGGCAAGTTTTAGCTGGCATTGTAAAGTGATGGGGAATATATATTCCACTATCTAGCTAACAATTTTGAATGAGGGAGGGACCTCCCAAATATAGGAGTGAGAGCTCTCAAAAATGTTAAAGGAAAAGCTAAAGCCAAAACGCTCTGTGTAAACGTATGCTAAAGGGGAGGTATATATATATTTATTTTATTTTTTTTTATTTTGCGTTGTAATTATGAAGCAAAAAATGTTTCTTAGCATTTTTCCCTTTAAAAAAAGGTAGGTTTGCCTTGGTATGTCTTTTTATAAATCTGTAAAACCGGCGCGACAGTCTGACAAGATTATTCTCAGATGCCACATGTGAGTCAGAAAGGCATGCAGGCATCTTCTCCATTCTGTTCCCATTTAGTTTTAGCTCTTTCCCATCGATTTCAGCTTTTTTCTAAGGCCACCAGATCTGTTTGCTGGGTCCAGCAGGAAAATAATCTGCTTTCCCATTGACTTGCTTTTGGATTCGTTATTTGGTACAAATACATGTATATTAGAAATTATTTGTGCCCATTGTCCCGAATCTGAATATTTCACTATTCGCTCATCACTACTAATGACTTAAAACTAAAATCCTCAATTATCCTAACCTCCCACTACAGTCTCCAAGATTTTTCGCATGCTGCGCCAATTCTTTGGAATGCACTACCCAGGACAATTTGTTTAATACTTTCCAATACCCACATTTTTAAGTGTGGTCTAAAAACGCATTTCTTTAAACTGATCTATCTCCCCAGGTCACTAATCTAACTATCCCTGTTTGGCCCATACAAAATTTTCTTCAAAATCATGACCCCCTTAGCATGTGTCCACACACCCTCCATGCATTTAATAGCCTTCTGTCTCTATGCTCTACACATACTAGCTGGCGACCAGTTTATGCAGCGTTATGCGCTGACCAGAGTTAGTATATTATGGCTATATCGTACAATAATAGCTTATTTTACCTTTTGCCTTTCGTGTCTGCCTTATTTCCTCATAGATTGCAAGTTTGCGACTAGGGCTGACACTCCTTTTGGTATCTGAGTTATGTTTATTCTCTATTGACCTTATTATCTGTACAAGTCCCCTCTAAAATTGTAAAGTGGCGCGGAATTTGTTGGCCCTATAAAATATATATATATATATATATATATATATATATATATATATACAGTATATACTGTATATTGTTATTATTGTAGTATTATAACCTTCAAAGGAGCATACAGGGCTTTATTACAGTCCATGAGCAAAAAGAGGGCTTTATTACATTCTAGTTAGCACATTATTACTTTCTATGGGACACTATTATTTTCACTATCTGACATACAGTGTGTGTAGCGTTTTTTTGGATGAGGGGGCAATTACAATAGTGACACAATTTAAAAAAAAAAATTGGGGTCACTGTTCCATGCCACAGGAACAGGCAGTATGGAGATTTTGTGTAGGTAAAGTGATTACTGGAAAATGGAAAAGTCAAATGTATCTTTCTCATAAACTCTACAGACAAAGATTGTAGGAGGGTCCTCCTCTTCTGCCAGGGGTCGATTTAAGAAAGCCTTGTCCAAACTCTGTAGACATTAACAAGAAATGAGAAAGAAAATTTGTTAGGCCGACTTGATTTTCATTCATTTATAAAAATATCTCAAATTTGACTAAAAGTTAGAAAAATCTGCAATTTTCAAGCTTTTAACGTTTATGCCCTTACAATAGATAGTTGTACCATGCAAAATAGTTAATAAATAGCATTTACCACATGCATACTTTACATTAGCAATATTTTTTCAAGAACATTTTTATCTTAGAATGATAGTTTCAATTTTAGCAGCAGTTTTTCATTTTGTCAACATGCAAATTGCCTTTTCAGAGAAAAAGAGAACTTGAACTCTATAGTGCAACCTGTTGGAAGTAGCGATCCTACAAGTCACAATCAACCCTTTAACGAGTCTTGCAATATGACTAAGGCTACTTTCACACTAGCGTTGTACGACGCATGACGAATTGCGTCGTTGCGACGTACCGACGCAAGCAGTGAAAGCGCCGCACAACGGGGCAGCGGATGCTGTTTTTCAACGCATCCGCTGCCCCATTGTGAGGTGCGGGGAGGAGGGGGCGGAGTTCCGGCCGCGCATGCGCTGTCGGAAATGGCAGACACGACGCACCAAAAAACGTTACATGCAACGTTTTTTGGTGACGACGGTCCGACGCAACCGTCGCACGACGGTTGCGACGTGTGGCAATGCCTCGCACTGCGTCGCTAATGCAAGTCTATGGAGAAAAAACGCATCCTGCAAGCGCTTTTGCAGGATGCATTTTTTCTACAAAACGACGCATAGCGACGTGCAGTGCACCACGCCAGTGTGAAAGTAGCCTTAGGATAAAAGCCAAATCAGTATCTCAATTCGCAGACACGGTGTTTCTAGCTGTTGGCCCTCGTCAGTGCGAAGCATGAGAACTGATTTGGCTAGGTCAGAGGCTCTGAGGTCTAAGGGGTAACGTTTCTCCTTGTGGAGAGTGACATACCAGCTCTTGATTGTTAAGGTAAGGAGGCTTATTCGCCATGCAATGCTCCTCTGGGAAATTTAATATGCAAATTGCCTCTTCAGAGAAAAAGAGGACTTGAACTCTATAACGCCACCTATTAGAAGTAGCGATCCTACAAGTCACAATCACGTCACTTTTGCAGTAACGTTGAGGGGCCTATAGGGCAGAAAACCCACCAACAAGCCCCAACTGTAAAATCTGCATGTCTCAATGTATTGAAAATAGCATTAACAAATGTTTCTTAACCGACTTACTGAAAGGGATAGTAAAACTTAACTTTCATTTAAAAAATACTACATACTACAAAATTGTACTTAGATAACTCAAATCCTGGAGTTACCTCAGGAAATGACAAGACTAACATATAAGAAAAATTCTAAGTTTCTCAAAAGTGATCTAACTTTGCCACATACACTAATTTATTTTCAGTTTTGACACGTTTCGTCGTTCTTAATATAACAAGTCATCAGGAGACACTATGAAATATCCCCAAAAGGATAACCCATAAAAACAATGGCATACAGGGGATTCCAACCCTCTTATTGGTGTGTCCCAAAATCAAAGACAGGCCATCCACTGTAGAATGAGGTGAATGCACTGTGCAATTAATTGGCCAAAAAATATTTATGGCTGATGCTATGCTATTAATAAACTGAGAGGGCTGAACATCTAGAGTTCATACATCAAAGCATTTACATACTCTTGACTTGATGGCGCCCATGTAAATGCACCCTATCCTCTGCCAATAATCCTGCCCACCCCTCTGTGTTGGCATCACTGATTCAGTCAGACTGCTGAGTTACTCGCCAGACGATTGCCTCACAATCCACGGACTGGCCGTCTGCTCTCCTGACATGAGAGTGACAGCATACATTTCTATGCAACTGTCTCCCTCAGGTCAGAAGAGCAGATGGCCAGTTTGAGGATTGCGATGCAATCCTCGGGCAAACGGCAGTCTGACTGAATCAGTGACGCCAGTGCAGAGGAGTGGGCGGGATAATGGATAAGGGACAAGAGAAGGGGTAAATATTAATTTATCATTTACATATGCTTGACTTGCCAATGCACGACAATACATTTTTCAAGGGCTTACAGCAGGACAATGGGCCCACGTAAATAAATAAAATTTACATATCTTGAAAGGGCTGCCCAGTGCCCAAGTCATATTTCAGGATACTATTAGAATATTACACAAAAATGATCTGACAGATTACCTTTAATATTAGCAATGTTATTTAAATGTTCAGTGATGCGTGTTTTTAATTTACGGCTGGTGCAGCCAATATAAAGCAATTGACAGGAACTGCACCAAATGCAATATATGAAATTTTTAGAGTTGCAGTTAATGTACTGATATATTTGATGTGACATAGTTTGAACTATCATAGTTTGTGCTGCCCAAACCCTAAAATTATGTAAAGGAACAGTGCGGGAGGGAAATTATAATAATAATCATAAATTTTATTTCTATAGCGCCGACATATTCCGCAGCACTTTACATTTTAGAGGGGACTTGTACATACAATAGACATTACAGCATAACAATAAGCACAGAGATCAAAACAGACACCAAGAGGAATGAGGGCCTTGCTCGCAAGCTTACAATCTATGAGGAAAAGGGGAGACACAAAAGGTGGATGGTAACAATTGCTTTAGTTGTTTGGACCAGCCATAGTGTAAGAATACGGTGTTCATGTAATGCTGCATGAACCAGTTATCAGCATAAGTATGTAACAGTACAGACACAGAGGGCTAATAAATGCAAAAAGCATGTGTGAACATGATGCGAGGAACCTGGTTATTATAAAAATTTTGAATGGGTAACACAGGGATAGTTAGGTTAAAGCATTGAGATGGTAGGCCTGTCTGAACAAATGCGTTTTTAGGGCACGCTTAAAACTGTGTGGATTGGGGATTAATTGTGTTAACTTGGGTAGTGCATTCCAAAGAATTGACGCAGCACGTGAAAAGTCTTGGAGGCGGGAGTGGGAGTTTCTGATTATTGAGGATGCTAACCTCAGGTCATTAACAGAAAGGAGGGCATGAGTAGGGTGGTAGATTGAGACGAGGCAGGAGATGTAGGGTGGTGCTGAGCCATGGAATGCTTTGTGGGAGAGGGTAATAAGTTTGTACTGGATTCTGGAGTGGATGGGTAACCAGTGTAATGACTAACACAAGATAGAGGCATTGGTATAACGATTGGTGAGGAATATGATCCTGGCTGCAGCATTCAGGACAGATTGGAGAGGGGAGAGTGAATGAAAGCTCGGAATCAAGTATGACCCCAAGACAACGGGCATGTTGCTGGGGAGCAATGGAGGAACCACACATGGAAATGGCAATGTCGGGCATAGGCACATTAGTAGAGGGAGGAAACACAAGGAGTTCAGTTTTTGACAGGTTCAGTTTCAGATAGAGGGAGGACATGTTGTTAGAGACAGCGGTAAGACAATCACTAGTATTTTCTAAAAAGGCAGGTGTGATATCAGGAGTAGAGTAGTGATGAGCGAGCACTAAAATGCTCAGGTGCTCGTTGCTCAGGTCGAGCAGATTGGAATACTCGGGTACTTGGCCAGAACAACGAGCCCAATGTAAGTCTACGGGAGACCCGAGTATTTTTACTGCGATCCCCCCCGGGGGGTTCCTTTAAGGTCTAAAAACGCCTGAAAATGATGGAAACACTGCTCAAATGACACAGGGACATCATGGGGATTGCCCCTGGAAGCCTTCCTGACTCCTAGTTCACAGCTTTAATAAATTTTTTCCGAGATTCATGCCATTTTTCCCGGTGCCACAAAAACACATTAAAGGGAACCTGTCACCCCCCCAGGCGTTTTTAACTAAAAGAGCCACCTTGTGCAGCACTAATGCTGCATTCTGTCAAGGTGGCGCTTTTAGTTTGGGTCCCTGCCAACGCTGAAATAATCGTTTCTAGAATTTTCCCCTCATACCTGCAGTTTGTCAGGGGGGCATGTCTTTTCCCCCCTGACACAAACGCCTCCCAGCCATCACTCAGGGCCCCTGCGTGCCGGGCGCCACCTCCATTTCCTTCCTGAACATCCCTGGCACCTGCGCTGTAAGTTTTTTTCTGGCATGCGCAGTTTGCGCTGCCCTTCGACTCCCATCACATGATGGGAACTTACAGCGCAGGCGCCAGGGACGTTCAGGCAGGAAATTAAGGTGGCGCCCGGCACACGGAGGCCATGAGTGACAGCTGGGGGCGTTTGTGTCAGGGGGCATGTCTTTTCCCTGCAGGTATGATGGGCAAATTCTAAAAACGATCATTAACACTAAGGATCAGATACAGCTTTAAAAAAGGCTAATAGTTGCAATACAACACAAACTACAAAATTCAAGGAATAGTATGATTGAATAGTGTGAGTGCGTACACTTTTGTATATGTTAACATACAAAGGTAAATAAGTACATATAAGGATTAAATAAATATAGTGATTACGCATATATGAAGATTAACTACATACAGTATACTTAGATCATAACCAAGAGGCTTTTAAACATCATCCGTCTGGAATATCAGAGAAGCAACACCAAGACAGAGAACCCATGGGAGATTACCTACACTGCATGGGCATCCCCAATTATGCAGGTATCAGCACACTGTACATGTACAGGTACCCCAGTTTTGGCATCTGTCTTAGTCATGTTTCTCTGGTCTTATATAGTGATTCACACTATGTAGTAACTCTAGTTTCACCCACAACTTCAAGTACCCACTTTTCAAGGTTGGATGAAACATGAGATATCATGGAGTCATCAGACGAGGGGCCATAAACCCCTAGAAAATAAAAGCCACAAGGATTTAGATCAAACCATCACAGGCATAGTTTCAGTAAACCTTAATGTTTTACAATGACAAACAGCAAACATATAGAGGCTTAGAACTGTTTGTGAAGTGAATAAACAAACATTTATCAAGATTGTGTCACTATGAGCATTGTCTGTCACATCTATAAATGCTCCCCCATCCTGGAATATGCTCCCCCATCTTGGTATATTCTCCCCCATCGTGGTATATGCTCCCCCATCCTGGTATATGCTCTCCCATCCTGGTATGTGCTTCCCGTCCTGGTATATGCTCCCCATCCTGGTCGCCCATCTTGATATATGCTCAGTGAGGACACTGTTTGAAAATTTGTCTTCCAATAAAATGGTACCAGATAGTGCGATATGCGTAGTCGCTGACTCTAGCACTACACTCCTCCTTTTGCCTCACCGGAGATTAAGGTATGTCCTCATGGGGCCAGAGACCAGTGTATGCGGTCAACGCCAATGCATACCGCGATCTCCAATGCTGCACTCCATCCTCATCCTCCTCCCTATCCCCTCAATGCTGGATGCTTTCTTCGGAACTGGCCACACTGTGCAGGCGCAGTCGATAGAGGCTTTGAACAGAAGGACGCATCCAGCGTTATATTATAGATATACTGTATATTCACAGTTCAGTGAGGAGATGCAAAAACAACCCCTATGTTTGTAGAGATGTGTGCCATGTTAAACAGATTCTGATCTGCTGTTTGAACTGCATGTTAACAGCACCAGACAGAGACCATCCTGGGGTGCAGTACAAGTAAGTAGGAGGAAGTGCATCACAGGAAGTGGTTGTGGTGGCCATCTTTGGAGAGGCATAAGGTGAGAGCTGAAAGATGGAGTTGCATCTCCATTCAGCATCATCTGCAGAACTTTGTGTCCAAGGGATATAAAGACCACACTGAAAACAGATGACACATTCCCATTCCAGTTCTACCATCTGGAGAGTTTACAGTAACGATGATGATGTGGCGCCCCTGAGGTCCAGTTGCCACAGAGGTACTGCACCTCGGTCGGAGGTGTGGTGCTCCACTCTCAGGTAAGGAGGGGGCATGATCCAGAACCCATACACTTACATCCAACACCAGACCTCTCAGGGCCGGGGAGGAGCTAGGTAGAGGGTGTAGGTGGAAGAAGTGGAGAGAGTGACAGTAAGTGGGGTTGTTATGGAAACAGTAGGAGGAGTCAGGAAAGGTCTCGAAAGTTAGTGAGTCTGTGAGGAGTAGAGCAGAGGAGACGTGAGAGACAGTTGGAGCTGGGGATTTGAGCAGTGAGGAGCTCGTCCAAGCGCCAGAGGACAGAAAGAGAAAACAAGTTAGAGAGAAGCTCCTGACAGAAAGAAGAGGAAGAAGGGGTCCTAGGGGCAAGGACAGTGTGGAATTAATCCGTTGGGCCCGTAACCACGCCGACTGTAGTTGGGTGGAGGGACCAGGTCGCAGTGGGGAACTGGCTCCCAGCCTAGTGGAGAATTACAAGGCCCAGCTAGCCAGCCAGAGGCTGTGGTATCTGTACGTGCCACAGCCGCAACCACACACACTCGCTGAAAAGGCAGCCACATAGGGTCAAGAGGACCAAGAGGATGTCGCCCGACAAGATCCGAGGCTGCTGGCTTGGAACACTGTGTGTGAAGGCACAAGGCAGGAGAGGAGAGAGCCAGCGCAGAGAGATAGCCAGGGAAGGAACATAACAACGTGGTTCTGGTGGAGTGCACCCTAAACTACCTGAGAGCTGGCTGAGCCACTGACCTAGAGGACACAGCACCCCGGCTGGGGAATAACATACGAACTGTGAGTAAAGTGTGGAAACTGCACCCTGCTGTGTACTATAAATTATGGCTGCGCCACCTGCCCTGCACCACAAGATCCACAATCACCATTAACACCATAACTGCCCTGGGGCTTGGCTCTACCCATGGAGAGCTGTACCAACCCTGCTGCCTCACCATCAGCCCCAGCAGTCCCTTTAAGCAGCCACTTATTGCCGAACACCACGGGTGGCATCACGAACTATCCCCCATAAACTTTATTCTCCCTTTAATTTCATTTCCATTTTATTGGATGCCCAGGGCCATGGATTGAGTCACTGCTGCCATGACCACCACCCCCTTAAGAACCGTCGGACCCGGCCAGAGTACCCCACGGCCCTAGCGGCTGTTCCATTGACAGAAAGCAGCAGTGCCAAAATCCACAGAAGCTGGTGTCAGCAAGACAGCTGGAAGTCCCTTCAGCAAGCCAGCAGTTGCACCATGCACCGGTTGGAGACTCACCATCCCTTGTTTATGCAACCATTGTCTGGGTGGACACAATGCTGCAGTGTTCCAGCCACCAAAAGAGGTTTTCTGGCACCTGAGGCAAGAACTCAGTTTGGTGTGGTGTCCTCCAAAACCCCCAAGCACATATGTGATTTGCACACTTAGTCATGGGACGACTAGCTGCTCTTCCTTATTCTCTCAATGTTCAGTGAAAAACTGAGAGAAGCAGGAAGAGAAGCTAGCCTTAAGGTTGAAAATCACATACAAGTGCATCTCACAAAATTAGAATATCATCAAAAAGATAATTTATTTCAGTTCTTCAAAACAAAAAGTGAAAATCATATACAGTGCCTTGTGAAAGTATTCTGACCCCTGGAACTTTTCAACCTTTTCCCACATATCATGCTTCAAACATAAAGATACCAAATGTAAATTTTTGGTGAAGAATCAACAACAAGTGGAACACAATTGTGAAGTTGAATGAAATGTATTGCTTATTTTAAATTTTTGTGGAAATTCAAAAACTGAAAAGTGGGGCGTGCAATAATATTTGTCCACTTTAACATAATACTTTATTGCGCAACCTTTTGCTGCGATTACAGATGCTAGTTACTTGGGGTGCGTCTCTATCAGTTTTGTACATCAAGAGACTGAAATTCTTGCCCATTCTTCCTTGGCAAACAGCTCAAGCTCATTGAGGTTTGATGGAGATCGTTTGTGAACAGCAGTTTTCAGCTCTTTCCACAGATTCTCGATTGGATTGAGGTCTGGACTTTGACTTGGCCATTCTAACACCTGGATACGTTTATTTGTGAACCACTCCATTGTAGATTTTGCTTTATGTTTGGGATCATTGTCTTGTTGAAAAGCAAATCTACGTCCCAGTCTCAAATCTTTTGCAGACTCCAACAGGTTTTCTTCAAGAATGGTCCTGTATTTGGCTTCATCCATCTTCCCATCAATTTTAACCATCTTCCCTGTCCCTGCTGAAGAAAAGCAGGCCCAAACCATGATGCTGCCACCACCATGTTTAACAGTGGGGATGGTGTGTTCAGGGTGATGAGCTGTGTTGCCTTTACGCCAAACATCGTTTGGCATTATTGGCAAAAAGTTCGATTTTGGTTTCATCTGACCAGAGCACCTTCTTCCACATGTTTGCTGTGTCTCCCAGGTGGCTTGTTGCAAACTTTAAATGACACTTTTTAAGGATATCTTTGAGAAATGGCTTTCTTCTTGCCACTCTTCCATAATTGCAGATTTGTGCAGTGTATGACTGATTGTTGTCCTATGGACAGACTGTCCCACCTCAGCTGTAGATCTCTGCAGTTCATCCAGAGTGATCATGGGCCTCTTGGCTGCGTCTCTGATCAGTCTTCTCCTTGTTTGAGATGAAAGTTTAGAGGGACGGCCGGGTCTTGGTAGATTTGCAGTGGTATGATACTCCTTCCATTTCAATATGATCACTTGCACAGTGCTCCTTGGGATGCTTAAAGTTTTGGAAATCCTTTTGTATCCAAATCCGGCTTTAAACTTCTCCACAACAGCATCACACTGCCTGTTGTGTTTCTTGGTCTTCATGATGCTCTCTGTGCTTCAAACAGAACCCTGAGACTATCACAGAGCAGGTGCATTGATACGGAGACTTGATTACACACAGGTGGATTATATTTATCATCATTAGGCATTTAGGACAACATTGGATCATTCAGAGATCCACAATGAACTTCTGGAGTGAGTTTGCTGCACTGAAAGTAAAGGGGCTGAATAATATTGCACGCCCCACTTTTCAGTTTTTGAATTTCCACAAAAATTTAAAATGAGCAATAAAATTCGTTCAACTTCACAATTGTATTCCACTTGTTGATTCTTCACCAAAAATTTACATTTGGTATCTTTATGTTTGAAGCATGATATGTGGGAAAAGGATGAAAAGTTCCAGGGGGCCTAATACTTTCGCAAGGCACTGTATTAGATAGAATCATTACAAACAGAGTGATGTATTTCAAGTGTTTATTTCTGTTAATGTTGATGAATATGGCTTACAGACAATGAAAACCCAAAAGTGAGTATCTCAGTAAATTAGAATACTTTATAACATCAGCTTGAAAAAATGAATTTAAAATCTGAAATGTTGGCCTACTGAAATGTATGCTCAGTAAATGCACTCAATACTTGGTCGGGGCTCCTTTGGCATCAATTACTGCATCAATGTGGCGTGGCATGGAGGCGATCAGCCTGTGGCACTGCTGAGGTGTTATGGAAGCCCAGGTTGCTTTGATAGCAACCTTCAGCTCGTCTGCATTGCTGGGTCTGGTGTCCTCTCATCTTCCTCTTGACAATGCCCCATAGATTCTCAGGTACCTGATAATGTAATATCTCTGATGTCATTCTCTTTCTTTTCTTCTTCATCTTGTCCAGATGCCATGATGAGTTTTCTCATTCACAGAGCATCTCTGCAGACTTTCATCTTCTCCAGTCTTCTGCAGCACATCCACACACATAGCAGAGTTCTTTTTCTTGAAGAAAAATATCTGCACTCTGCTGAGCCCCAGAATAATTGTCCCTCACTATATTCCCTGCACAAAATATGACACCCACTCTGTCCCTTTTATGGTACATGCCCTCCTCAATGCCATCTCCTTTCCACACTGGCCCCCCTCTTCACACTGTCCTTCCCTAAAGGTACCTTCACACGAAGCGACGCTGCAGCGATAGCGACAGCGATGCCGATCGCTGCAGCGTCGCTGTTTGATCGCTGGAGAGCTGTCACACAGACCGCTCTCCAGCGACCAACGATGCCGAGGTCCCCGGGTAACCAGGGTAAACATCGGGTTGCTAAGCGCAGGGCCGCGCTTAGTAACCCGATGTTTACCCTGGTTACCAGCGTAAAAGTAAAAAAAACAAACAGTACATGCTCACCTGCGCGTCCCCCAGTGTCTGCATCCTGACACTGACTGAGCTCCGGCCCTAAGAGCAGAGCGGTGACGTCACCGCTGTGCTTTCACTTTCACTTTAGGGCCGGAGCTCAGTCAGTGTCAGGAAGCAGACGCTGGGGGACCCACAGGTGAGCATGTACTGTTTGTTTTTTTTACTTTTACGCTGGTAACCAGGGTAAACATCGGGTTACTAAGCGCGGCCCTGCGCTTGGTAACCCGATGTTTACCCTGGTTACCAGTGTAAAACATCGCTGGTATCGTTGCTTTTGCTTTCAAACACAACGATACACAGCGATCGGACGACCAAATAAAGTTCTGGACTTTATTCAGTGACCAGCGACATCACAGCAGGATCCTGATCGCTGCTGCGTGTCAAACGAAACGATATCGCTAGCGAGGACGCTGCAACGTCACGGATCGCTAGCGATGTCGTTTCGTGTGAAGGTACCTTAAGGTGACAAATCATTCTGTAGTAAAAATAAAAATTAGTTTAATTCAAAGTCTCAACCCCTATAATTGTTATGCATAATGATCTGTAATATCCTCTTAAAATTGTTAGTTTTGATTGTGTTTAATACGTTGCTCAATGTCAGCCCTTGAACACTAAGGCTATGTGCACATAACGCGTTATTGATGCGTTTTTTTACACGCGTAAATGCTTCAAAAATGCAATGGAATGCTAAAGCAAGGTAATTCAAAGACAATCCTGAAGTGTTGTGCACATGATCCATAAATTTCTGTCTGTATTTGCAGCGTTTTTATATTTTGCAGCATGGCCAGAGGTCGGGTAGAGTGGTCACTAGAGTTGAGCGATACCTTCCGATATTTGAAAGTATCGGTATCGGATTGGATCGGCCGATATCCAAAAAATATCGGATATCGCCGATACCGATACCCGATACCAATACAAGTCAATGGGACACAAATATCGGAAGTGATCCTGGATGGTTCCCAGGGTCTGAAGGAGAGGAAACTCTCCTTCAAGCCCTGGGATCCATATTCATGTAAAAAATAAAGAATAAAAATAAAAAATATGGATATACTCACCCTTGGACGAGCCCTGGCTGTCTGTTGTGAATTCTGCTTTTGGGTTCCCTCCGGTGGTAGTAGGTGGTAATGCAGTTGTCCCTGGGTTGCAGTCCTGGTCAGGTGTGTCTGCTGATTGCAGTTCTGACTGGGGTATTTAGGTGTGCAGGATTCATTAGTCCTTGCCAGTTGTCAATTGTTGTTGGGAGGTGTTGGACCTCTGCCTGGTTCCTCCTGCCTTTCTGCCAAATCAGCAAAGATAAGTGTCTGTTTTTTTTTTCTGTGGCACACATGCTGTGTGCTTCATAATTCAGTGCTATTCTTTGTGTTTTCTTGTCCAGCTTAGATTGTGTCAGTATTTTCTCAGTCTTGTTGGATTCTCTGGGGTTGCAGATATTCATTCCATGTCTTTAGTTAGATTGTGGTATTTTTTGTATTATCTGCGGTGGATATTTTTGGAAGGGTTTTATTACTGACCGCCTAGTAATCTGTCCTATCCTTTCCTATTTAGCTAGAGTGGCCTCTTTTGCTGAATCCTGTTTTCTACCTACGTGTGTCTTTTCTTCTCCTACTCACAGTCATTATTCGTGGGGGGCTGCCTATCCTTTGGGGGTCTGCTCTGAGGCAAGGTAGTATTCCTATTTCCATCTATAGGGGTATTTAGTCCTCCGGCTGTGTCGAGGTGTCTAGGGTTTGTTAGGCACACCCCACGGCTACTTCTAGTTGCGGTGTTAGTTCAGGATTTGCGGTCAGTACAGGTTCCACCGACTCCAGAGAAAGTTTCATGCGGCTCCAAGGTCACCGGATCATAACAGTACAACTGGCCTGTAATGAGTTAAATGCATCTCAGAAGAAGGGAAGAAAGGTGTTGAGCCATTTTTTTTTCTGCAGTCTGCTTTGTGGCTGAGGAGTCTTGTGCCAGCATGGATGTTCAGGAATTAGCTTCTCGTGTAGACCAGCTTGCTGCTAGGGTACAGGGTATTTCTGATTATATTGTTCAGACTCCTGCTTTAGAGCCGAAGATTCCTACTCCTGATTTGTTTTTTGGTGACAGGTCCAAATTTTTGAGTTTTAAAAACAATTGTAAACTGTTTTTTGCTCTGAGACCGCGATCCTCCGGTGATTCCCTTCAGCAGGTTAAAATTGTCATCTCCCTGCTGCGTGGCGATCCACAGGATTGGGCATTTTCCCTGGAATCTGGGAATCCGGCCTTGCTTAATGTAGACTCCTTTTTTCAGGCTTTAGGATTATTATATGATGAACCGAATTCTGTGGATCAAGCGGAGAAAACCTTGTTGGCCCTGTCTCAGGGTCAAGAGGCGGCAGAATTGTATTGTCAGAAATTTAGAAAATGGTCTGTGTTGACTAAATGGAATTATGATGCTTTGGCGGCAATTTTCAGAAAGGGTCTTTCTGAATCCGTTAAAGATGTTATGGTTTCCCACGCCTTCCGGTCTGAGTGATTCTATGTCTCTGGCCATTCAGATTGATCGGCGCTTGCGGGAGCGTCAAACTGTGCGCGCTGTGGCGTCGTCCTTAGAGCAAAGTCCTGAGCCAATGCAGTGTGATAGGATTTTGTCTAGAACGGAACGACAAGGATTCAGACGTCAGAATAGGTTATGTTATTATTGTGGCGACGCTTCTCATGTCATTTCAGTCTGCCCTAAGCGGACAAAAAGGATCGCTAGTTCATTTACCATCAGTACAGTACAATCTAAATTTCTGTTATCGGTGTCCTTGATCTGCTCATTGTCATCATTTTCTGTCATGGCGTTTGTGGATTCAGGCGCCGCCTTGAACTTAATGGATTTTGAGTTTGCTAGGCATTGTGGTTTTCCCTTGCAGCCTTTGCAGAACCCTATTCCTTTAAGGGGGATTGATGCTACACCTTTGGCTAAAAATAAGCCCCAGTTTTGGACACAGGTGACCATGCACATGGCGCCAGCCCATCAGGAAGTTTGTAGATTTCTGGTGTTGCATAATTTGCATGATGTTATCGTGCTGGGTTTTCCGTGGTTGCAGGTACATAATCCTGTGTTGGATTGGAAGTCTATGTCTGTGACTAGTTGGGGTTGTCAGGGGGTTCATAATGATGTTCCTTTGATGTCAATCTCCTCTTCTTCCTCTTCTGAAATTCCAGAGTTTTTGTTGGATTTTCAGGATGTATTCGATGAGCCCAAGTCCAGTTCCCTTCCACCGCACAGGGACTGTGATTGTGCGATTGACTTGATTCCAGGCAGTAAGTTTCCTAAGGGCCGACTTTTCAACCTGTCTGTGCCTGAACATACCGCCATGCGGAGTTATGTTAAGGAGTCTTTGGAGAAAGGGCATATTCGGCCATCTTCTTAACCATTGGGAGCAGGTTTTTTTGTTGTTGCTAAGAAGGATGGCTCCTTGAGACCTTGTATTGATTATCGCCTCTTGAATAAGATCACGGTCAAGTTTCAATACCCTTTACCTTTGCTTTCCGATTTGTTTGCTAGGATTAAGGGGGCTAGTTGGTTTACGAAGATTGACCTTCGGTGGGGAATATAATCTTGTTCGTATTAAGCAGGGTGATGAATGGAAAACTGCTTTTAATACGCCCGAAGGCCATTTTGAATACCTTGTGATGCCATTCGGGCTCACTAATGCTCCATCTGTTTTTCAATCCTTCATGCATGATATCTTCCGGACTTATATTGATAAATTCTTGATTGTATATTTGGACGATATTTTGATTTTTTCCGATGATTGGGAGTCTCATGTGGAACAGGTCAGGATGGTATGTCAGATCCTTCGTGACAATGCTTTGTTTGTGAAGGGGTCTAAGTGTCTCTTTGGGGTGCAGAAGGTTTCTTTTTTGGGCTTTATTTTTTTCTCCCTCATCTATGGAGATGGATCCGGTTAAGGTTCAGGCCATTCATGATTGGATTCAACCCACATCCGTGAAGAGCCTTCAGAAATTTTTGGGTTTTGCAAATTTTTATCGCCGTTTCATTGCTAACTTCTCCAGTGTGGTTAAACCCTTGACCGATTTGATGAAGAAAGGCGCTGATGTGGCGAATTGGTCCTCTGCGGCTGTCTCTGCCTTTCAGGAGCTTAAACGCCGAATTACTTCTGCTCCGGTGTTGCGCCAACCGGATGTTTCTCTTCCGTTTCAGGTTGAGATTGACGCTTCTGAGATTGGGGCAGGGGCCGTTTTGTCTCAGAGGGATTCTGTTGGTTCTTTGATGAAACCGTGTGCCTTCTTCTCCCGCAAGTTTTCACCTGCTGAACGCAATTTTGATGTCGGCAATCGGGAGTTGTTGGCTATGAAGTGGGCGTTTGAGGAGTGGCGACATTGGCTTGAGGGAGCCAAGCACCGTATTGTGGTCCTGACCGATCATAAGAATTTGATTTACCTCGAGTCTGCCAAACGGCTGAGTCCTAGACAGGCTCGATGGTCCTTGTTCGTTTCCCGTTTTGATTTTGTGGTTTCGTATCTTCCGGGTTCTAAGAATATTAAGGCTGATGCCCTCTCTAGGAGTTTTTTGCCTGATTCTCCTGAGGTCCTTGAACCGGTCAGCATTCTGAAAGAAGGGGTGGTCCTTTCTGCCATTTCCCCTGATTTACGGTGGGTTCTTCAGGAATTTCAGGCTGATAGACCTGACCGCTGTCCTGTGGGGAAATTGTTTGTACGTGACAGATGGACTAGTAGAGTGATTTCTGAGGTTCACTGTTCTGTGTTGGCTGGTCATCCTGGTATTTTTGGTACCAGAGAATTGGTTGGTAGGTCCTTTTGGTGGCCTTCGTTGTCACGTGATGTGCGTTCTTTGGTGCAGTCCTGTGGGACTTGTGCGCGGGCCAAGCCTTGTTGTTCCCATGCTAGTGGGTTACTTTTGCCATTGCCAGTCCCTGAGAGGCCCTGTGTTATGATCCGGTGACCTAGGAGCCGCATGAGAGACTTTCTCAGGAGTAAGTGGTATCTGTACTGACCGCAAACCCTAAACTGACACCGCAACTAGAAGTAGCCGTGGGGTGTGCCTAACCAGTCCTAGACACCTCGACACAGCCGGAGGACTAAATACCCCTATAGGTATTTATATATTATATAGGTAAGAAAAAGACAAATCAATGCCCAGCCTAGCACAAAAGGCCCGCCAAAACCTAGAAACAAACTGGGAACCTCTGTCGGACACAATATTCTCCAGGAATACCATGCAAACGAACCACATGCTGGAAAAACAACGGAACCAAATCAGAAGAGGAAGGCAATTTAGGCAAAGGCACCAAATGAACCATCTTAGAAAACCGGTCACAAACCACCCAGATAACCGACATCCTCTGGGAAACCGGAAGATCTGAAATAAAATCCATAGAAATATGCGTCCAGGGCCTCTCAGGGACCGGCAAAGGCAAAAGCAACCCGCTAGCACGAGAACAACAAGGCTTGGCCCGCGCACAAGTCCCACAGGACTGCACAAAAGAACGCACATCACGCGACAAAGAAGGCCACCAAAAGGACCTACCAACCATATCTCTAGTACCAAAAATACCAGGAGGGCCTGCCAACACAGAACAATGAACCTCAGAAATCACTCTACTAGTCCATCTGTCAGGAACAAACAGTTTGCCCACTGGACAGCGGTCAGGTTTGTCAGCCTGAAATTCCTGCAGAACCCGTCGCAAATCAGGGGAAATGGCCGAAAGGACCACCCCTTCCTTCAGAATGCCGACCGGTTCCAGTACCTCTGGAGAATCAGGCAAAAAACTCCTAGAGAGGGCATCAGCCTTAATATTCTTAGAACCCGGAAGATACGAGACCACAAAATCAAAACGGGAGAAAAACAAGGACCATCGAGCCTGTCTAGGATTCAGCCGTCTGGCAGACTCGAGGTAAATCAGATTTTTATGATCGGTCAAGACCACAATACGGTGCTTGGCTCCCTCAAGCCAATGTCGCCACTCCTCAAACGCCCACTTCATAGCCAACAACTCCCGATTGCCGACATCATAATTGCGTTCAGCAGGCGAAAACTTACGAGAAAAGAAGGCACACGGTTTCATCAAGGAACCAACAGAATTCCTCTGAGACAAAACGGCCCCTGCCCCAATCTCAGAAGCGTCAACCTCAACCTGAAACGGAAGGGAAACATCCGGCTGACACAACACCGGGGCAGAAGTAAATCGGCGTTTAAGCTCCTGAAAGGCAGAGACAGCCGCAGAGGACCAATTTGCTACATCAGCGCCTTTCTTCGTCAAATCGGTCAGGGGTTTAACCACACTGGAGAAGTTAGCAATGAAACGGCGATAAAAATTTGCAAAGCCCAAAAATTTCTGAAGGCTCTTCACGGATGTGGGCTGAATCCAATCATGAATGGCATGAACCTTAACCGGATCCATCTCTATAGATGAGGGAGAAAGAATGAAGCCCAAAAAAGAAACCTTCTGCACTCCAAAGAGACACTTAGACCCCTTCACAAACAAAGCATTATCACAAAGGATCTGAAATACCATCCTGACCTGTTTCACATGAGACTCCCAATCATCGAAAAAAATCAAGATATCATCCAAATATACAATCATGAATTTATCAAGATAATTCCGGAAGATATCATGCATGAAGGACTGAAAAACAGATGGAGCATTAGAGAGTTCGAATGGCATCACAAGGTATTCAAAATGGCCTTCGGGCGTATTAAACGCAGTTTTCCATTCATCACCCTGCTTAATACGAACAAGATTATATGCCCCCCGAAGGTCAATCTTAGTAAACCAACTAGCCCCCTTAATCCTGGCAAACAAATCGGAAAGCAAAAGCAAAGGGTATTGAAACTTGACAGTGATCTTATTCAAGAGGCGATAATCAATAAAGGGTCTCAAGGAGCCATCCTTCTTAGCAACAAAAAAATCCTGCTCCCAACGGTGAAGAAGATGGCCAAATATGTCCCTTCTCCAAAGACTCCTTAACATAACTCCGCATGGCGGTATGTTCCGGCACAGACAGGTTGAAAAATCGGCACTTGGGAAACTTACAGCCTGGAATAAAGTCAATAGCACAATCACAGTCCCTATGCGGTGGAAGGGAACTGGACTTGGGCTCATCGAATACATCCTGAAAATCAGACAAAAACTCTGGAACCTCAGAAGAGGTGGAAGAGGAGATTGACATCAAAGGAACGTCACTATGAACCCCCTGACAACCCCAACTAGTCACAGACATAGACTTCCAATCCAACACAGGATTATGTATCTGCAACCATGGAAAACCCAGCACAATAGCATCATGCAAATTATGCAACACCAGAAAACGACAATCTTCCTGATGGGCTGGCGCCATGCACATGGTCACCTGTGTCCAAAACTGGGGTTTATTTTTAGCCAAAGGTGTAGCATCAATGCCCTTTAAAGGAATAGGGTTCTGCAAAGACTGCAAGGGGAAACCACAACGCCTGGCAAATTCAAAGTCCATTAGATTCAAAGCGGCACCTGAATCCACAAACGCCATCACAGAAAATGACGACAATGAGCAGATCAAGGTCACAGATAACAGAAATTTAGGTTGTACAGTACTGATGGTAATTAAACTAGCGATTCTCTTTGTACGCTTAGGGCAGACTGAAATGACATGAGAAGCATCGCCACAATAAAAACACAACCTATTCTGACGTCTGAATCCTTGTTGTTCCATTCTAGACAGAATCCTATCACACTGCATAGGCTCAGGCATCTGCTCTGAGTACAACGCCACAGCGCGCACAGTTCTGCGCTCCCGCAAGCGCCGATCAATCTGAATGCCCAGAGACATAGAATCACTCAGACCAACAGGCGTGGGAAACCCCACCATAACATCTTTAACAGATTCAGAAAGACCCTTTCTGAAAATTGCAGCCAAAGCTTCATCATTCCATTAAGTTAGCACAGACCATTTTCTAAATTTCTGACAATACAATTCTGCCGCTTCTTGACCCTGAGACAGGGCTACCACAAGGTCTTTTCCGCTTGATCCACAGAATTTGGTTCATCATATAATAATCCTAGAGCCTGAAAAAAGGCGTCTACATTAAGCAAGGCCGGATTCCCAGATTCCAGTGAAAATGCCCAATCCTGAGGGTCGCCACGCAACAGGGAGATGACAATTTTAACCTGCTGAATGGGATCACCAGAGGAATGAGGTTTCAGAGCAAAAAACAGTTTACAGTTGTTTTTAAAACTCAAAAATTTGGACCTGTCCCCAAAAAACAAATCAGGAGTAGGAATGCTAGGCTCTAAAAGTGGAGTCTGAACAATATAATCCGAAATACCCTGTACCCTAGCAGCAAGCTGGTCTACACGAGAAACTAGTCCCTGAACATCCATGCTAGTACAAGTCTCCTCAGTCACCCAGAGGAAAAGAGGGAAGGAAAGAAAAAACAGGCTACAGAAAAAAAAATGGCTCAACACCTTTCTTCCCTTCTTCTGAGATGCATTTAACTCATTGTTGGCCAGTTGTACTGTTATGATCCGGTGACCTAGGAGCCGCATGAGAGACTTTCTCAGGAGTAAGTGGTATCTGTACTGACCGCAAACCCTAAACTGACACCGCAACTAGAAGTAGCCGTGGGGTGTGCCTAACCAGTCCTAGACACCTCGACACAGCCGGAGGACTAAATACCCCTATAGGTGGAAATGGGAATTCTATCTTGCCTCAGAGCAGAGCCCCAAAGGATAGGCAGCCCCCCACAAATATTGACTGTGAGTATAAGAGGAAAGACACACGCAGGCAGAAAAACAGAGTTTAGCAAAAGAGGCACTTCTAGCTAAATAGAAAAGGATAGGACAGAATTCTAAGCGGTCAGTATTAAAATCCTAAAAATATCCACAGCAGAAAATACAAATATACTACATCTAACTAAAGACATAGCAAGTATATCTGCAACTCCTGAGAATCCAGCATGACTGAAAAATCCAAACAAAGTCTAAGCTGGACAAAAACACAAATGAATTGCACTGAATTACAAGCATACAGCATGTGTGCACAGAGACAAAAAACTAGACACTTATCTTAGCTGAATTGGCAGCAGAGCATGAGGAACCAGAGAGAGAAGCAATCCCTCCAAGAACAATGGACAACTGGCACTGACTAATGAATCCAGCAGCCCTAAATACCCCAGTCAGGCCTGCAATCAGCAGGGACACCTGACCATGATTGCAAGCCAGGGACAGCTGCAATACCACCAACAACCACCGGAGGGAACCCAAGAACAGAATTCACAACAGTACCCCCCCCTTGAGGAGGGGGCACCGAACCCTCACCAGAGCCCCCAGACCGATCAGGACGAGCCAGATGAAAGGCACGGACCAAATCAGCAGCATGGACATCAGAGGCAAAAACCCAAGAATTATCCTCCTGGCCATAACCCTTCCATTTGACAAGGTACTGAAGCCTCCGCCTCGAAAGGCGAGAATCCAAAATCTTCTCAACCACATACTCCAACTCCCCATCAACCAACACAGGAGCAGGAGGATCAACAGAGGGAACAACGGGCACCACATATTTCCGCAATAAAGATCTATGGAAAACATTATGGATGGCAAAAGAGGCCGGAAGGGCCAAACGAAAAGACACCGGATTGATGATCTCAGAAATCCTATAAGGACCAATAAACCGAGGCTTAAACTTAGGGGAAGAAACCTTCATAGGAACATGACGGGAAGACAACCAGACCAAATCCCCAACCCGAAGCCGGGAACCAACACACCGACGACGGTTAGCAAAACGCTGAGCCTCCTCCTGAGACAACACCAAATTGTCCACCACATGAGCCCAAATCTGCTGCAACCTGTCAACCGCAGAATCCACACCAGGACAATCAGAAGGCTCAACCTGCCCCGAAGAAAAACGAGGATGAAAACCAAAATTACAAAAGAAGGGCGAAACCAAGGTAGCCGAACTAGCCCGATTATTAAGGGCGAACTCGGCCAATGGCAAGAAAGCCACCCAATCATCCTGATCAGCAGACACAAAGCATCTCAAATAAGTTTCCAAAGTCTGATTAGTTCGCTCGGTCTGGCCATTTGTCTGCGGATGAAATGCGGAAGAAAAAGACAAATCAATGCCCAGCCTAGCACAAAAGGCCCGCCAAAACCTAGAAACAAACTGGGAACCTCTGTCGGACACAATATTCTCCAGGAATACCATGCAAACGAACCACATGCTGGAAAAACAACGGAACCAAATCAGAAGAGGAAGGCAATTTAGGCAAAGGCACCAAATGAACCATCTTAGAAAACCGGTCACAAACCACCCAGATAACCGACATCCTCTGGGAAACCGGAAGATCTGAAATAAAATCCATAGAAATATGCGTCCAGGGCCTCTCAGGGACCGGCAAAGGCAAAAGCAACCCGCTGGCACAAGAACTACAAGGCTTGGCCCGCGCACAAGTCCCACAGGACTGCACAAAAGAACGCACATCACGCGACAAAGAAGGCCACCAAAAGGACCTACCAACCATATCTCTAGTACCAAAAATACCAGGATGGCCTGCCAACACAGAACAATGAACCTCAGAAATCACTCTACTAGTCCATCTGTCAGGAACAAACAGTTTGCCCACTGGACAGCGGTCAGGTTTGTCAGTCTGAAATTCCTGCAGAACCCGTCGCAAATCAGGGGAAATGGCCGAAAGGACCACCCCTTCCTTCAGAATGCCGACCGGTTCCAGTACCTCTGGAGAATCAGGCAAAAAACTCCTAGAGAGGGCATCAGCCTTAATATTCTTAGAACCCGGAAGATACGAGACCACGAAATCAAAACGGGAGAAAAACAAGGACCATCGAGCCTGTCTAGGATTCAGCCGTCTGGCAGACTCGAGGTAAATCAGATTTTTATGATCGGTCAAGACCACAATACGGTGCTTGGCTCCCTCAAACCAATGTCGCCACTCCTCAAACGCCCACTTCATAGCCAACAACTCCCGATTGCCGACATCATAATTGCGTTCAGCAGGCGAAAACTTACGAGAAAAGAAGGCACACGGTTTCATCAAGGAACCAACAGAATTCCTCTGAGACAAAACGGCCCCTGCCCCAATCTCAGAAGCGTCAACCTCAACCTGAAACGGAAGAGAAACATCCGGCTGACGCAACACCGGGGCAGAAGTAAATCGGCGTTTAAGCTCCTGAAAGGCAGAGACAGCCGCAGAGGACCAATTCGCTACATCAGCGCCTTTCTTCGTCAAATCGGTCAGGGGTTTAACCACACTGGAGAAGTTAGCAATGAAACGGCGATAAAAATTTGCAAAGCCCAAAAATTTCTGAAGGCTCTTCACGGATGTGGGCTGAATCCAATCATGAATGGCATGAACCTTAACCGGATCCATCTCTATAGATGAGGGAGAAAGAATGAAGCCCAAAAAAGAAACCTTCTGCACTCCAAAGAGACACTTAGACCCCTTCACAAACAAAGCATTATCACAAAGGATCTGAAATACCATCCTGACCTGTTTCACATGAGACTCCCAATCATCGAAAAAAATCAAGATATCATCCAAATATACAATCATGAATTTATCAAGATAATTCCGGAAGATATCATGCATGAAGGACTGAAAAACAGATGGAGCATTAGAGAGTCCGAATGGCATCACAAGGTATTCAAAATGGCCTTCGGGCGTATTAAACGCAGTTTTCCATTCATCACCCTGCTTAATACGAACAAGATTATATGCCCCCCGAAGGTCAATCTTAGTAAACCAACTAGCCCCCTTAATCCTGGCAAACAAATCGGAAAGCAAAAGCAAAGGGTATTGAAACTTGACCGTGATCTTATTCAAGAGGCGATAATCAATAAAGGGTCTCAAGGAGCCATCCTTCTTAGCAACAAAAAAAACCTGCTCCCAACGGTGAAGAAGATGGCCAAATATGTCCCTTCTCCAAAGACTCCTTAACATAACTCCGCATGGCGGTATGTTCCGGCACAGACAGGTTGAAAAGTCGGCCCTTGGGAAACTTACAGCCTGGAATCAAGTCAATAGCACAATCACAGTCCCTATGCGGTGGAAGGGAACTGGACTTGGGCTCATCGAATACATCCTGAAAATCAGACAAAAACTCTGGAACCTCAGAAGAGGTGGAAGAGGAGATTGACATCAAAGGAACGTCACTATGAACCCCCTGACAACCCCAACTAGTCACAGACATAGACTTCCAATCCAACACAGGATTATGTATCTGCAACCATGGAAAACCCAGCACAATAGCATCATGCAAATTATGCAACACCAGAAAACGACAATCTTCCTGATGGGCTGGCGCCATGCACATGGTCACCTGTGTCCAAAACTGGGGTTTATTTTTAGCCAAAGGTGTAGCATCAATGCCCTTTAAAGGAATAGGGTTCTGCAAAGACTGCAAGGGGAAACCACAACGCCTGGCAAATTCAAAGTCCATTAGATTCAAAGCGGCACCTGAATCCACAAACGCCATCACAGAAAATGACGACAATGAGCAGATCAAGGTCACAGATAACAGAAATTTAGGTTGTACAGTACTGATGGTAATTAAACTAGCGATTCTCTTTGTACGCTTAGGGCAGACTGAAATGACATGAGAAGCATCGCCACAATAAAAACACAACCTATTCTGACGTCTGAATCCTTGTTGTTCCATTCTAGACAGAATCCTATCACACTGCATAGGCTCAGGCATCTGCTCTGAGTACAACGCCACAGCGCGCACAGTTCTGCGCTCCCGCAAGCGCCGATCAATCTGAATGCCCAGAGACATAGAATCACTCAGACCAACAGGCGTGGGAAACCCCACCATAACATCTTTAACAGATTCAGAAAGACCCTTTCTGAAAATTGCAGCCAAAGCTTCATCATTCCATTAAGTTAGCACAGACCATTTTCTAAATTTCTGACAATACAATTCTGCCGCTTCTTGACCCTGAGACAGGGCTACCACAAGGTCTTTTCCGCTTGATCCACAGAATTTGGTTCATCATATAATAATCCTAGAGCCTGAAAAAAGGCGTCTACATTAAGCAAGGCCGGATTCCCAGATTCCAGTGAAAATGCCCAATCCTGAGGGTCGCCACGCAACAGGGAGATGACAATTTTAACCTGCTGAATGGGATCACCAGAGGAATGAGGTTTCAGAGCAAAAAACAGTTTACAGTTGTTTTTAAAACTCAAAAATTTGGACCTGTCCCCAAAAAGCAAATCAGGAGTAGGAATGCTAGGCTCTAAAAGCGGAGTCTGAACAATATAATCCGAAATACCCTGTACCCTAGCAGCAAGCTGGTCTACACGAGAAACTAGTCCCTGAACATCCATGCTAGTACAAGTCTCCTCAGTCACCCAGAGGAAAAGAGGGAAGGAAAGAAAAAACAGGCTACAGAAAAAAAAATGGCTCAACACCTTTCTTCCCTTCTTCTGAGATGCATTCAACTCATTGTTGGCCAGTTGTACTGTTATGATCCGGTGACCAAGGAGCCGCATGAGAGACTTTCTCAGGAGTAAGTGGTATCTGTACTGACCGCAAACCCTAAACTGACACCGCAACTAGAAGTAGCCGTGGGGTGTGCCTAACCAGTCCTAGACACCTCGACACAGCCGGAGGACTAAATACCCCTATAGGTGGAAATGGGAATTCTATCTTGCCTCAGAGCAGAGCCCCAAAGGATAGGCAGCCCCCCACAAATATTGACTGTGAGTATAAGAGGAAAGACACACGCAGGCAGAAAAACAGAGTTTAGCAAAAGAGGCACTTCTAGCTAAATAGAAAAGGATAGGACAGAATTCTAAGCGGTCAGTATTAAAATCCTAAAAATATCCACAGCAGAAAATACAAATATACTACATCTAACTAAAGACATAGCAAGTATATCTGCAACTCCTGAGAATCCAGCATGACTGAAAAATCCAAACAAAGTCTAAGCTGGACAAAAACACAAATGAATTGCACTGAATTACAAGCACACAGCATGTGTGCACAGAGAAAAAAAACAGACACTTATCTTAGCTGAATTGGCAGCAGAGCATGAGGAACCAGAGAGAGAAGCAATCCCTCCAAGAACAATGGACAACTGGCACTGACTAATGAATCCAGCAGCCCTAAATACCCCAGTCAGGCCTGCAATCAGCAGGGACACCTGACCATGATTGCAAGCCAGGGACAGCTGCAATACCACCAACAACCACCGGAGGGAACCCAAGAACAGAATTTACAACAGCCCTGGACGCATATTTCTATGGATTTTATTTCTGATCTTCCGGTTTCCCAGAGGATGTCGGTTATCTGGGTTGTTTGTGACCGGTTTTCTAAGATGGTTCATTTGGTGCCTTTGCCTAAATTGCCTTCTTCTTCAGAGTTGGTTCCATTGTTTTTTCAGCATGTGGTTCGTTTGCATGGTATTCCGGAGAATATTGTGTCTGACAGAGGTTCCCAGTTTGTTTCTAGGTTTTGGCGGGCCTTTTGTGCTAGGCTGGGCATTGATTTGTCTTTTTCTTCTGCATTTCATCCTCAGACAAATGGCCAGACCGAGCGAACTAATCAGACTTTGGAGACTTATTTGAGATGCTTTGTGTCTGCTGATCAGGATGATTGGGTGGCCTTTTTGCCATTGGCCGAGTTTGCCCTTATTAATCGGGCTAGTTCGGCTACTTTGGTTTTGCCTTTTTTTGTAATTTTGGTTTTCGTCCTCGTTTTTCTTCGGGGCAGGTTGAGCCTTCTGACTGTCCTGGTGTGGATTCTGTGGTTGACAGGTTGCAGCAGATTTGGGCTCATGTGGTGGACAATTTGGTGTTGTCTCAGGAGGAGGCTCAACGTTTTGCTAACCGTCGTCGGTGTGTTTGGTTCCCGGCTTCGGGTTGGGGATTTGGTTTGGTTGACTTCCCGTCATGTTCCTATGAAGGTTTCTTCCCCTAAGTTTAAGCCTCGGTTTATTGGTCCTTATAGGATTTCTGGGATTATTAATCCGGTGTCTTTTCGATTGGCGCTTCCGGCCTCTTTTGCTATCCATAATGTCTTCCATAGATCTTTATTGCGGAAATATGTGGTGCCCGTTGTTCCCTCTGTTGATCTTCCGGCCCCTGTTTTGGTTGATGGGGAGTTGGAGTATGTGGTTGAGAAGATTTTGGATTCTCGTTTTTCGAGGCGGAGGCTTCAGTACCTTGTCAAATGGAAGGGTTATGGCCAGGAGGATAATTCTTGGGTTTTTGCTTCTGATGTCCATGCTGCTGATTTGGTCCGTGCCTTTCATCTGGCTCGTCCTGATCGGCCTGGGGGCGCTGGTGAGGGTTCAGTGACCCCTCCTCAAGGGGAGGGTACTGTTGTGAATTCTGCTTTTGGGTTCCCTCCGGTGGTAGTAGGTGGTAATGCAGTTGTCCCTGGGTTGCAGTCCTGGTCAGGTGTGTCTGCTGATTGCAGTCCTGACTGGGGTATTTAGGTGTGCAGGATTCATTAGTCCTTGCCAGTTGTCAATTGTTGTTGGGAGGTGTTGGACCTCTGCCTGGTTCCTCCTGCCTTTCTGCCAAATCAGCAAAGATAAGTGTCTGTTTTTTTTTTCAGTGGCACACATGCTGTGTGCTTCATAATTCAGTGCTATTCTTTGTGTTTTCTTGTCCAGCTTAGATTGTGTCAGTATTTTCTCAGTCTTGTTGGATTCTCTGGGGTTGCAGATATTCATTCCACGTCTTTAGTTAGATTGTGGTATTTTTTGTATTATCTGCGGTGGATATTTTTGGAAGGGTTTTATTACTGACCGCCTAGTAATCTGTCCTATCCTTTCCTATTTAGCTAGAGTGGCCACTTTTGCTAAATCCTGTTTTCTACCTACGTGTGTCTTTTCTTCTCCTACTCACAGTCATTATTCATGGGGGGCTGCCTATCCTTTGGGGGTCTGCTCTGAGGCAAGGTAGTATTCCTATTTCCATCTATAGGGGTATTTAGTCCTCCGGCTGTGTCGACGTGTCTAGGGTTTGTTAGGCACACCCCACGGCTACTTCTAGTTGCGGTGTTAGTTCAGGATTTGCGGTCAGTACAGGTTCCACCGACTCCAGAGAAAGTTTCATGCGGCTCCAAGGTCACCGGATCATAACAGCTGTCACCGCTGCAACCGGCAGCCTCCGTTCCTAAGAATGTAGAGTGAAGGACCTTCGATGACGTCGCGGCTTGTGATTGGTCACGTGACCGCTCATGTGACCGCTCACGCGACCAATCACAAGCTGCGACGTCATCGCAGGTCCTACACTCACTGCATTCTTAGGAACGGAGGCTGCCGGTTGCACCGCTGAGGTCCAGGGTCTGTCGGAGGGGTGAGTATATCCATATTTTTTTTTTTTATTCTTTATTTTTTACATGAATATGGATCCCAGGGCCTGAAGGAGAGTCTCCTCTCCTCCAGACCCTGGGAACCATACGCACCGCACACGCCTGGGAACTTATAGGAACTTCCGATTCCGATTTCCGATATCACAAAAATATCGGAACTCGGTATCGGAATTCCGATACAGCGAATATCGTCCGACACCCGATATTTGCAGTATCGGAATGCTCAACACTAGTGGTCACATGTGAATGTTCTACACGTGAGATCGCCGTGGGACAATCTGGATTACATGGACTATGGCAGACATGGAGTATGTGGTGGTTTATTATTTTACATTATTTCTAGGAGACAAGGGCATCGGGGATTGGGCTTTAAGGTGAGTTTAATGGGCTTTTTATTTTTATGTGAACATGTATGTAATTTTAATTTTTTCTTTTTTTAATTGTGAGCACAGGCAAATTGAGAGACTACTCTCCCATCATCGGCACCTGCTGTCACTGTTATCAGTGACAGCAGACATAGCCCAATGGGAGCAGCATCGTTCCACACCAGCTTTTTTGTAGGTCACCGCTGCAGGTCAAAGTCAGCTGTGGGATCATGCTGACATCGGACAGAATGATCCCGCAGCGCTTTGACCTACAGTACCAGCGGTAACGTTACCGTGCGTGAAAGTCACAGCTGCAGGGTCACACTGACATCAGACAGAACAACCCCGCAGTGCTGTGACCTACAGTACCGGCATGACCTACAGTACTGAGCTGCCATGAGAGTTCACCGGAGTTCATCAGCTCCGGTGCTCTCACTTATGGCACCACTACGTGAGAACTTTCCCATGCAGCATTGGTGCCATAAGGGAGATCACTGAAGCTGATCAGCTGATGAACTCCAGTGAACTCTTTCACTGCAGCTCAGTGATACATTGCGGGAGCAGTTACCTCCTGTCAGTGTATCGCCAGCTGTGTTTGACAGCAGACATATCACTGATGTGACTGCTCTCAAAGTGATCAGGATCATCGTGGGCTATTACGGATTATCTTCTCTGCGGACAGGTGAGGAATATTTGTGGTTTATTATTTTATTTTTGTTGCAGGAGACGTTGGCGTCAGTGGATTAGGCGTTCGGTAAGTATGGTTTAGTTAAGATTCATTTAAGGCGTCTGTGTCATTATTTCAAATAAAGGGCTTTATTCTGGCCATCTGTGTTTTTGTACAATATCACTATGGGGTTACTAATGGATAGGTGTCTTATAGATGCCTCTCTATTATTAACCTGTGGGCTTGATGTCCGCTTACAATATAAAGCTGACATCAACCCCACAAATATGAACCCCACTTGCTATCGCTACAAGGCAAGTGGGAAGACAGGGTAAAGAGCCAGAAATGGCGCATCTAATTTATGCGCCTTTTCTGGGCAGTTGTGGGCTGCTATTTTTAGGCTGGGGGGCCTATATCCATGGCCCCTTACCAGCCTGAGAATACCAGCCCCCAGCTGTCTGCTTGGCCTGAGAAGCTCCTTGGGTATTACCCCTTCCCAGGCTATAAACATCTGCCCCCAGCTGTAAGCTTTCCCTCTGCTGGTTATTAAAATTGTGCATGAGTGCACTCCATTTTTTTTTTCATTTTTTTCTTTAAAATGAACAGTTGCTGTCTGGTTACAGCCTATGTAGGTTTGTTCTGTTAACGCTCCTACATAGGCTCGTTACAATATGTGTGTAGGTTTGTGTGTGTTTGTGTTTACTTATCGGTTTAGTAATGGGGGTGTTAGGCTGACACCTTTTCATTACTGAGGGTACTGTCACACAGTGCAATTTTGATCGCTACGACGGCACGATCCGTGACGTCGCAGCGTCGTATGATTATTGCTCCAGCGTCGTAGACTGCGGTCACACTTTGCAATCACGGCGCTGGAGCGATGCCGAAGTCCCCGGGTAACCAGGGTAAACATCGGGTTACTAAGCGCAGGGCCGCGCTTAGTAACCCGATGTTTACCCTGGTTACCAGCGTAAACGTAAAAAAAACAAACAGTACATACTTACATTCCGGTGTCTGTCCTCCGGCGTTCTGCTTCTCTCCACTGTGTAAGCACCATAGCCGGAAAGCAGAGCGGTGACGTCACCGCGTCACCGCTGTGCTCGCTTTCCGGCCGGCAGGCGCTCACAGTGCAGAGAAGCTGAGACGCCGGAGGACAGACACCGGAATGTGAGTATGTACTGTTTGTTTTTTTTACGTTTACGCTGGTAACCAGGGTAAACATCGGGTTACTAAGCGCGGCCCTGCGCTTAGTTACCCGATGTTTACCCTGGTTACAAGCGAACACATCGCTGGATCGGTGTCACACACAACAATCCAGCGATGTCAGCGGGTGATCAAGCGACGAAAGAAAGTTCCAAACGATCTGCTACGACGTACGATTCTCAGCAGGGTCCCTGATCGCTGCTGCGTGTCAGACACTGCGATATCGTAACGATATCGCTAGAACGTCACGGATCGTACCGTCGTAGCGATCAAAATTGCACTGTGTGACAGTACCCTAAGCCTAGAGCTACATGTCAGTGACAGTTGCTGCTCTAATCCCATTACCCTGATGTCATACTGCATCAGCATGAAAAAGGCGGTGTTGAGCCAAGAAATCACATCACAAAACTTTATTTTTAAATATCTTTATTTAGCTAAAAAAAGTCTTCATTACTGTACAAAAAGCATGCAAAAACGCACCAAATCGGGGCAAAAATGTGAATTTTTGCCGCAGCATTTTCCCTGCCAAGACATGCAGAAACCTTGCAGAAATTTCTGCAAACAAATACTCAACGTGCGCGCAATAGTCATTAAAATATGATTTGCGTAGTTTTAATATAGAGCAGCAATAAGGGCCCCATCGCTCTTTGAAACTCTCTGCAATTCACATATTTGTAATTTGTAAATAATATTTAATATTATTAATATTAGTTTATATTTCCTGTTTCAAAATAATCTTGCCAGATTACAGACAACAGTCAGTATTATTCACTGTTTTAGGTAAGTCTAATCTCTAAATATTTACGCAGCAGCCTACACCACTCCCATGTCTTGTACTATCTAATTAAATTTTTCCCTGATATTCACTTATTTTAATTCATAATAGTATTGTTGATTAGCGATACTAGGATGCGTTGCAGCAACTAGGAATAAGCAAATCCCTGTGTATTCGGCTTCAGCCACATTCAGAAGTCGATGGAGTGGCGGGCGAGCATGGGCAGTAGCACGCACTCTTGTTCCACTCTCTGTCCTGGACAATAGTTTGTTCAAAGGCGGCTGAGTGCAGGGCAGCCAATCATCAAACTCTGTGGCTCTAGCCCCTTCCTCAGTCATTGTCATAGGTTGCTAATGAGGAAGGAGAAGGTGATAGAAAAGTGATCTACTGGTGCTGACGTTCTTTCTGATGGAATTGTTCATTTTTCCCGTCTTTTCCATCTGGCCCAGACTGACATGACAACTTCTTCCACCAGGACTCGTCTGCAGAGAATACAACAAAGACACATTTCACTTCTCATATTCCAGCCCCATCAATTATCTATTCCCAACCTGCACAAACTCCTCATCCTATTGATACCCCAATACTGAGCCGCTGCTGCCATATGTGTCCCTATTACTGCACCTGATACCCCAATACTGAGCCGCTGCTGCTGTATGTGTCCCTATTACTGCTCCTGATACCCCAATACTAAGCCGCTGCTGCCGTATGTGTCCCTATTGCTGCACCTGCTGTGTGGTTCTCTGTGACCTCTAAATTCTAAAGCACCCCTCTATAATATAGTAATACTGGATGCAAGTGCCCTAGAAAACAGTGCCCACATTTTGCCCCCTAGAAAGTAATATTGCCCTGTGTGCCCCTTTGATAGCCACAGTAACCTGAGTTCCCCTATAACAATAAGTGCCCACTTTACATTTAATAATGTCCCAAGTCTCCCCCCTGTACAGCTCCCCTATACACAGCATGATGCTCTTATACACAGTATAATGCCCCCTCACTGTATAGTACCACCCACACAGCATACTGACTCTTTAGTAGCCCCCAAACTGTTTGATGGCTCCAACAATGCATAATGACCGCCACACTGCAATCTCCATACTGTATAGATAGCCTCCATATACAGTAGCATAATGCACCAAAGAGTCCACAATATAGTATATCACACATAGGCAGACTCTAGTAATAAGGCAGCACCCCCATATAGGCAGACCCTGTAATAAGGCAGTACCCCCATAGGCAAACTCTGTAGTATAAGGCAGCACCCCCATAGGCAGACCATGTAATATGGCAGCACCCCCATAGGCAGACCCTATAATAAGGCAGCAGACCCTATAATAAGGCAGCACCCCCACAGTCAGACCCTGTAATAAGGCAGCACCCCCATAGTCAGACCCTGTAATAAGGCAGCACCCCCATAGTCAGACACTGTAATAAGGCAGCACCCCCATAGTCAGACCCTGTAATAAGGCAGCACCCCTATAGGCAGACCCTGTAATAAGGCAGTACCCCCATAGTCAGACTGTGCAATAAGGCAGCCCTCATAGGCTCATACTGAATGATGGCCCCCTAGATAGCCTCCATATACAGTAGCATAATGCACCAAATAGTCGACAATATAGTATAATGCATATAGGCAGACTCTATAGCATAAGGCAGCCCTCATAGGCAGACCCTGTAATAAGGCAGCACCCCGTAGTCAGACCATGTATTAAGGCAGCCCCCATATTCAGACCCTGTAATAAGGCAGCACCCCCATAGCCAGACCCTGTAATAAGGCAGCACCCCTATAGGCAGACCCTGTAATAAGGCACTACCCCTATAGTCAGACCCTGTAATAAGGCAGCCCCCCATAGGCAGACCCTGTAATAAGGCGGCAGATCCCCATAGGCAGACCCTGTGATAAGGGAGCCCCCCCATAGGCAGACCCTGTAATAAGGCAGCAGCACCCATAAAAAATAAATAAATACTCACCTCTCTTCTTCCTGGTTCCTGCGCTGCTCTCGCTGATCTCCTGACAGCGGGCGCCGGGCAGTGACATCATCACGTCCGCAGTTAGTGTCGGCGATGTCAGACGCCGACACTGACAGGGGGAGGATGGGAAAAGAAGCGTAGCGCTCCTTCTCCCATCAATGCGATCAGCTGTATCGGCTAAATGCCAGTACAGCTGATCTTCCGATGATGGCGATGGGCCCACTGCTGGCACCGTGCCCCCCCCTCCGCCTTCTCAGGGGCCCCATAGCGTCTGGGCAGCGTTTGAGTAGAGACAGAAGCAGGACGGTTACGCTGAATATGGCATCATTGCCGCTCACCATCTTGGTTGATTCCCCAAAGTTTTGCAGAACTTCACAGATGCCCGCTCGTCAGTTGTTATAATAATAAATAATAATCTTTATTTTTTTATATAGCGCTAACATATTCCGCAGCGCTTTACAGGTTGCACACAATATCGTTGCTGTCCCTGTTGGGGCTCACAATCTAAATTCCCTATCAGTATGTCTTTGGAATGTGCAAAAGCTGACCAGAATACCGATGGGCATGTTGTACCTGGTATTCAACTACTACCCTCTGCTGCTCACAATGACGGCATCCACCTTTGTGCAAGGATTTTAATCACGCTATATTTATATGCACCAATAAAGAATTTCAAGATTTTAGGAGCTGGAGTACACACCTTTTCCTCATCTTCCAAAGCCTTGCCAATATTTGCGATGTGGAGTTACTGGCACATGCAAGCGAGGAATGTATGGAGGACTAGGTGTGCATTATACTGTATGGTGAACTATGGAATGCAGTATACTATATGGAGGATTATGTCGGGGGCCATAATAATGTTTGGAGGGCTATGCCGGGACCATTATAATATTTTGAGGGCTATGTGGAAGACTTTATACTGTCTCCAAGCAATTATATAGTGTGAGGGTTTGTATGGGGTCCACCATACTGTGTCGAGGGTTATGTGGGGGCAATTTTACTGTTTGGAGGGCCAGTCAGGGCCATTACACAGTGTTTTGTGGCCATTATACTGTAGGTAGACCCATTATAGTGCATGGAGGGCTGTGTGGGTGTCACAGATGGGTGATCATACTGTGTTGGGGTCACCATTGTTTGCCGTGGGAGTTGATGTGTGGTACAGTTGGATCACCATACTTTGCATGTTAAGGGTACTGTAGGAGTATCATACTGTATTTGCATGGTACTTTTGTTAGCATCATACTTTATGGGTGCAATGAAAAGAAAATCTAGGGCTTTAGTAGGAGGAAAATTACTTTGTAAGAACTGCAAAATTGTGAGATATGCTGTTTTGTGACCCCACTGAATAATAATTATTTTGTTGGGGTGGGGACCCAATTAACATTTCTGGAGCCCCATTAATTTTGTGTACACCCCTGCCCTCCAGCCATCATTTTTTACAGAAATGGTTGCCAGCTCTGTGCTCTCACGTGCAAGTGAAAGTGGGCTACTCACTCGACTTTTCTTTGAACTCAAAATTTTACTGCACGATTAACACATCGAGCAGCAGCTAAGGGCATGGACAATACATGAATTTCATGACCAATAGGGTTAAAGCTTTGAGTTGTAAAGATGCATCAAAGGAACTAGGATAAGTGATGAAGCTTCCATGGTTGTAAGCTATATCTGCGTCCACTACCAGGCAGCAGTTATCTGTCTCATTCAACATTGCATCCTCCGAACATCCAACTGCCCAATCCTTCTGTGTCCTGACATTTTGCCAAGTGGCTGACTGGCCTTACCGAAATCAGGGTTAGATTAACATTTATCTAATATAAATGCCAGCCTTATAACTAACCATTTAGGTGAATGTTTTCTTTAGTTTACAATACAAATGAATCGGCTCCAGACTGGATATTTTCCTAGAACAGTCTGTTAATTAATAACTGTTATGTAACCTTTACAAGGCAGAAAAGGTCAGGTGTCAGTGTTCACATCTTTAAGTCATGTTTGATATTAGTTAAACGATAAGTGTCATCACCAGAGAAAAAGATCCGATGAGATAACAAAATCATACAAATTCCTGAAAATGTAATGCCAATAGTATAAATTCTGCACTATCTAGTACTGAATTCTTAACCTTAATTTAAAGTGTCACCTGAATTATTTTGTGCTAATTAAAGTCAGATTGTAATAAAGCTGTTTTTGGAAGCCTGTTAGCTCTAAATGGGGCTTCAATTGACAGGCTTTGTACAAGTCACTCCATTTAGAAGTCCCAAGGGGAAATCTGGCCTTCAGCGTTTAACCATGTATACAGGGATTTGGATTACATCCATAGAATGGCAACTGGCCAGTGGAATGATCTGAAGGGTTGTCAAACCGGGTTGTTACCGTGAGATCAAAGTCCTGACTCAAGTGCAAGAATGGCATCGCCTAGTGGCAGAGGTCACAGGAAACTGATGAAGGTCTGAGCAATAGACCGAAAATTTTCACCTTTCTGGATTGCCAATTGGAAATAAATTTCACTATTTGTATCATTTTAGAGTGCTGACTTTATTTTCTTTCAATTACAGGACCGGATCCTATTTCAGAAGTGCCATGGACATCATGTAGCTATCTGCCCTCCTGACAGGAAACTTTCTCTCTTCCTTCACTTTAGTCCCTCCCACTCTGGGATAATCCCAACCATTAAGTCTACCTGTCCCTATCAACTATTTGTGGCTGGAAAGACCAAAACTCTATTACTAATTACTCACTGAACTAAACACATTGCACATCAAAATACATTGCAACTATACAGTATGTGTCTTCAAGAGGGAGCATGGCCAACACCTCCACATCCTTACGCATGTACGTGAAACCATATGTAGGCTTTATCCAAATGATCTAGAAGACCATAAAATGGATAAATATAGACTACTATGGAATCTTAAATACTCAAAGGGCCTCCATAACTACAGTTCCTCCAAGATGTACCATCTTTTTCTCTAGAAGCAATGTTTCTAGGAGAGAATATCAGCTCTGTAATACATTATGCAACTATTTTTTTCACAAGCTCCATCTGAATCTGTGGTTAAAAACCTATGTATAAATTGGAGGCATAGTATGACCTATGAGTAGTCCATAGCCAAGCTTTTATTGACGCATACATGGGCTATTTCACTAGAAATATAACATTTGTTTCATGACTGTTCCATGTTTTCATACATTATATTGTACATAATATCATTAATTTACTGTATTCTATTATTCAACAACATTCTGATATAAATAGTGTTATAAAAATAATAGTGGAAGAGTGGAAGTAAACTTTGTACGTTGTGTCAAGGCCACAAATGATGAAAACATTGATCATTTGCTTAAGGTTTGTATCTGACATTGCTGTATTAAGTTGGACATTTGCCTAATCATTGACTCTTGTTTGCTGACATGTTGAAAGGGGTAAAGGTGATTTATCCTTATGGTAACCATGTATATAAGTTAGCAGGGAATATGAATTGTTTGCTGGGTACAGTGACCACAGTGAATATTGTGAGACGTGAACAGACCAAGTTTTCATCTTGATCCTTCTTCCGGGAAGGATGAAGGTCTCTACATTACTGTTGATTTCCATCCAGGTATTCTTAGCTACTGCTGGACGATCTCGTGGTAATAAAGAACCAGAGATAGCTTCCATTGCTTGCAACGACCCTGCTGCAGAAGCTGCTGCTGATTTGTCTTTACGTCAGCTAAATGCCAACCGAAGGGAAGGGTCTGTGCTTGGACTAAAACGAATTTCCAACGTACAACAACAGTTCGATGTAAGTATGATATAAATCTGA
The DNA here is from genome assembly GCF_051348905.1 of Ranitomeya variabilis. Classification (NCBI taxonomy): domain Eukaryota; kingdom Metazoa; phylum Chordata; class Amphibia; order Anura; family Dendrobatidae; genus Ranitomeya; species Ranitomeya variabilis. Next base: position 885,448,477 of record NC_135233.1, read on the forward strand.
TCTACAATATCAATACCTACTGTCAGGGGTGGACACTGACATATATCTTACATAGTCTCCTTTTTTATGTATATTGCCGTCATTTATTACACAGTGCCTCTTTTGTTATGTACAGCTGCATCTCTTACATATTGGATTATATAGAGCCCTGTTTTTGTTACATACCATCCTCTCGTTAGAAAATATAATGAAGTGACTGCTGATGGAGCATGGTAAAGCTTCTTTTCTAATGAAGGACCTGATAGAATGGTTGTCTGATCACCGTCTGCTCCATCAGCTGTCATTTTATATTCTAACAAGACAGGGGACTAGGTAATGAAGAGAGTGTACCGTAAATAACAAGAGTACACTATGTAAAAGACAGTGCTGTACAGAACAGAAGAGGAAGCTATATAATAAGGGACGGCACCATATATGACTAGAGAGGATTGTGCGTAATAAGGGAAGCTGTTATACATATTAAAAGAGGAAACGATGTAACTACAGATGGCACTATACATAATAAGTGAGTACACTATATACTAAGGGACTATGCTATACAGAATAAGTAGGTACACTCTATACTAAGGGACTGTGCTATACATAATAAGCAAGTACACTATATACTAAGGGACTGTGCTATATATAAGTGACTACATTACATACAAATGGACTATGCTATACAGAATAAGTACACTCTATACTAAGGGACTGTGCTATACATAATAAGTGAGTACACTATATACTAAGGCACTGTGCTATACATGATAAGGCAACATTCCTGCATCCATGTGCAGTGTCGGTGTGCTACCCACTTTTATAGATGCATTAAGCATGTTCTATTCTTATCCTCAAAATTGGATCACAATAGGACATTCTCTAACCCTCACGGATCTCACTCTCAGATCCGTGATTTTCATGCATGTGTGAATGGACCTATAAAACTCTACGAGTCCGTGTGCTGTCTGATAAAAAATATGGAAGCACACAGACATTTCACACAAATGTGAGAATGTAGAATAAGGGATTTTACAGATAACATTATTACTCCAAGTCACACAGTGCAGATACAGAATAATATTTACATCCAGGCACTTACCGCTGATGTATCGTCTGATAAGAGACGTTTTCTGCTTTTTCTTCTCCATCTAGTGAGACCTTCATGTTGACATCTCACAGCCAAGACTCATCTTGTTATGATGATCTTCGAAGCCCAGAAAATAATGAGGACACATAAATTGTATACATGCATGTGTCTCCCCACTGAATACAGATATGTACCCCACAATTTATATACTATTAGCCAAGCACCATTAAAAATATAAAATGATGACCAACACTGTGCCCCTTATTAACTATAATCTCTACAAACCAATAATTTAAATTATTCAGTCTGTGGCTCTCCCCAATTAACTGTAAGGCTATTTGCAGACGGAAAATATGCAAGGTTTTACAGTACAAGCAAAGTGAATGAGATCCCTGAAGTCTCATATTTTTTCCTTGCAAATTTGCAGCAGATTAAAATTTGCATAATGTCAATTCTTGCAGCATATTTCACCCATAATAATGAGTGGGGGAAATACGTAACAAAAGCATGGCAAAAACGTTGCAAAAAAATAACACATTAGGACAGTATTCCCCAACTCCGGTCCTCAAGAGCCACCAACAGGTCATGTTTTCAGGATTTCCTTAGTATGGCCCACAGGTGATAATTGCATCATCTGGATAGGCAAGAATTCCATAACCTGTGCAAGGTAATCCTGAAAACATGATCTGTTGATGTCTCTTGAGGACCAGAGTTGGGGAGCACTGCATTAGGACATGTAGCAGAATTTTCTCCTGCAAATCCTCAACATGTGCACATAGCCTTAGTCTCTGTCCTGTTTCCCCCATTAGTCTCTGTCCTGTTTCCCCCATTCATTATGTCCTTGATAGCATCATAATGAATTTGGATGTGGGAGAAGACGCTATTGGGTACCGAGCATCCTCCTCCTCCTCCCAATTCAATGCAAGTCCCTGACAGGGTCTTCTCCCACCTTTCAGTTCATTATAAAATGTTCTATGCACCTTACCCTCCCACTCCCCAATACATTTTAAGTCCCGATAGCACCACTTTGTGTGAATTGTGAGATGGAGGAGGATGCTATTGGGAACTCAGCACCCTCCTCCACCACCCAAATCATTTTACTTATATATCTAACATCCTCCTCTGCTTCCCCCTGTTTATAAGTACATTATAAGTCCCCCTTCCTCCCATCCCAATCCCCCACATCTCTCATTGTCCTCCTCTCCCCCACCTCCATCATTAACCTCACCACCACACCCATCATTGTCCTCTCCCCCACCTCCATCATTGCTCTCTTCACCACCTCCATCATTGTCCTCTCCACCACCTTCATCATTGCCCTCTCCAACACTCCATCATTGCCTTCACCCCCACCTTCATCATTGCCTTCTCCCCACCTCCATCATTGCCCTCTCTCCACCCCATCATTGCCCTCTCCACAATCTCCATCATTGCCTTGTCCACCACTTCCATCATTGCCCTCTCCTGCACCTCCATCACTGCCCTCTCTCCACCCCATCATTGCTCTCTCCACAACCTCCATCATTGCCCTGTCCACCACTTCCATCATTTCCCTCTCCTCCACCTCCATCATTGCCCTCTCCACCGCCCCAATCATTTTTCCCCATCACCTTCATTATAGTCCCCCCAATGTACCGTTAAAAAAAAACCATACCACCACCACTCATCTCTCTGCAAGTTCCCCCGCAGCTGCAGCATCATCATTGCCGTCAGCTCTCTCTCTGACACAGTCGCATGCTGAATGCTGATGTCATACAGCCGCATGTCTGTGTCAAACAGAAAGCACTGGAAGGAAGCAATGGAGGGACCCCTGCAGCTCCGCTCCACTGCCATTTTTTACTCCTGCAGGCAGCGGAGCTGCAGGGATCACCACACATGAGGGCAATCTGGCCAACCCCCGGAGCCTCGGGGCCAGAGAAAGGCCAGATTGCCCTCATTATTAGTAGCCCTGCAGGGGCCCCCTCCATCTCTGGAACCCGGTGGAGCTGCACCAGCTGTATGTTCACCCCTGCTTACTGTATAATGCAATCCCCGCATGTTCATTGGCTGTCTAATAGGGTTGGTGACTTGAGCATGGCGCTCGAGCACCTGCGATACTCGATCGAGTAATGAGTGCACCCAAGCACCTTGATGCGTGACACTCGCTATCACTAGTGTTTTCATATTTGGTTAGTAGTCCAGTAGACAGTTTTGACTATATATATATATATATATATATATATATATATATATATATATATATATATATACCCCCTTATTAGAGGTGCTTATAATGCCAAGTGCCTGCAATGCCTCGTGGCCTACTGGCTAATTTCTAAATATGGACCACTTCCTGAAGTTCTTCTTAGACATTGGTGCATCAGTGCAACTCAGACATCAAACAACATTGGATAATTTTCATGTGACTTAAAATAAACTGAACAAGAAAAGCAGTACTTTGTCATCTCTCTCATTACTGTAACTGTATTTATCCATACACATTGAAACGTCTCCAAAATACAACCCCCTATCCAGACCAGATTGCCTATGAGTTTTTCCCAGTTCTATATTATATAATATACATACTGACAATATTCTTTAAGAAGGACTGTGCCACCTAGAAGGCCACTTTTCAATGCAACTTTTGGTGGGTCATCTCAAGGATGTTTCACTTGTAAATGTTCTAAATATAACAAGAAAATAATCTGATAAAGGTAAATTGTGACCACACTGTTCTAACTTAATAATTGAGACTTCCTAGGCTATTTAAGCATGACCAAGCCAGGTCAAGCACTGCGACACTTGCTATGTTTGGAATTGTTAGTTTAGGTTGATAAATATATATTTGGTGAAATTTAGTATGCTCCAACCATTTGTTGGTGAGATGTGAAAGTGACACAAAAATATTTACTTTCATTATTATTTTCATTTACAGGAGGAGAATGGATTTGTATTTTATCTGACATTGGATGTTTTGGAAACTCAATGTCACGTACTGAGTCGGGAACTTTGGAAAGATTGTGGGGCCAAGCCTCGTCATGAAGCAGTAAGTACATCAGGACAATCATTGTTTCCGTCTTTATTTAACAACCAAAGAATGATATACTAAGTACTAAAGATGCTTGGCATGAAAAGCTTGAGAAATTTTGACACAGAGCAGTCATTAGCTGTGGTACTTTGTGTAGAATTTAGAGAAACACTCACTTTTATAAAATCTAGGTGGATGTTATCAGCATTTTCTCTGGGGGTAAATACTTCTCCGTGTATGATGCTGACCAATCATAAGCAGGCTGTAACACTCAAAGGAAAGAGCATGTGTCCGCCACAGCTTAGGGCAGATTTCCCTGTGTTTGAATTCTAATGATACACCTCTGATCTCCTGGTCTAACCTCCTGCATGAGGGTGTTGGGGGAGGGGCAGTGCTGCTGAGTTTAGCTATGTCACACTAAAAACCCCTGTTACAGCTGCAACCAGCCCGAGAACTGACAACTGGCTCAGCAATGCATCAGTGCTGAACTGGCCTTCAGTCAGTGCTAAGACTGGTAACAGCTGACGCTCACTATGTACGGAACAGTGACTAAGCCACACCGGCCGCAACTGAAAGTCGTAGGCTGCTGGGAGAAAGAAAGTTCATTTCCTACCATTAGCCTTGCCTTCATTGTGCCAGCTTCACAGCTTTAGACTGCTATTAACCTGCAGATTAACCCCTTATCTACAGGTTTATAGCATTTGGGGACATGACACATTCTCTTTAATTTGCAATAGCAGTTGAATAATTTTGATTGTAACTGAAACTATTATCATGCTCCCATAGCCTTTAAAGGGTGAGTTCATTTTAATTATTTTAATTCCATTGGGTTCCTTTATGTAAATATAAAAAAGTCAGCCCCTTATCTTTCTGGATATGAAAAGACAGAGTACCCCTTTACCTTGTGCTTCAGAAACCTCTTCTTATTGAACATTTATTCTGGAATGCCTTGCCTGGGACTATTAAATTAAAAGATGGTCATTCCTGAAATATAGCTATGTATTTTGACTTGCCCTTATACATGCACACTCAAATCTGGGAAGTGTGTAAGTTTGCTTAAAGGGCTTGTCCAGTCTTGGCACGAAAGTCTGTAATTATGTAGGACTGTGAATTCTCATAGCATGCCTGACTCAGCGTGTCATGATTCTCCAGGGCCGGTGGTGAGACTGGGCGGTCATGTGATCACAGGTATGGGATATGCATACTGTTGGCAGCATTCATAGAGTGACTACAGTCTTTTGTGCCAGACCTGGACAACCCATTTAAAGGGAACCTTTCACCAGGTTTGGCCGATATGAGTTACAGCCACCGCCTATCAGGGCTGATATACAGCATTCTATAATGCTGTATATCTGTCCCTGATCTGACTTGTAAGCGAAGAAAAATAACTTTTATTATACTCACCTGCAGGGTGGGGCGGTCCTGTCTGAGAAGTGTCGCTCTTCGTGGTCCAGCGCCTCCCATCTTCTTGGTTCATGTGGATGACGAGTCCTTGCATCATCCACACAGGCTCCCCGGCATCACGCTCCTGCGCAGGTATACTTGTCTGCCCTGTTGAGGATAGAGCATAGTACTGCAGTGTGCAGGTGTCGGGCCTCTCTGATCATTCCCGGCACTGCAATACTTTGCTCTGCCCTCAACAGGGCTAGATAAGTACACCTGCGCAGGAGAGCGATGCCAAGCAAACTGTGTGGATGATGCAGGGATGCGTCATCCACATGAAGCAAGCAGGAGGATGGTGGTAGTAAGAAGATGGGAGGTGCTGGACCAAGAAGAGCACACCCCTTGGACCGGACTGCCCCGCAGGTTGACAGGTTCCCTTTAATTAGAAAGAGAGAGATTGCCCAATGCTAGACACTTCTGGTTATGCTTTTCTCCTAATTGGAGGGAGATACAACATGCTTAATCCTCCTTTCCACTCCAAGCAGAAGACAGGGTTCACTTGTATTTCCCCCACACTTTGGGGAATATTTTCTAATCTAAATAGAATTATATTATTACTGCTATATTAGCGAAAAAGTACTTTTATGACATGCACAATATTTATGACACAATTTTGACACTTCATAGTATATGTCCAAATAGGGAGTGGGCCTTGCTGAAAATGGGTATGACATGTCGGAAAAGGGGCTCTGCTGTGTGACACAATGTGCCAAAGTTGTGACATACATTTCTGGCAAAAAGTAAGGCAATCAGTAAGTGGTAAAATTATATTTACCAAACAGTATGGACCACTTGGATAGATTTGGCGCATTTTAAAATCGTCTAGTCCAAGTTTACATTCTCTAAAAATTAGCCAGTATTGATAAACATGCCCCAATGTGCATTGTCAACTGTTGCAGAAATAGGTAAGTTTGTCCAATACCGATGTGCAGAGAACAGTTTCACTGATAACTTTTAAAATCCTGCATCCTCTAAAAATAAGTATTTTCAAGGATAGTTACCACCATATAAATTTATTAAAACATAACTAATGTTTTGCTCCAGCGATACTGTACTGCCTGGTCTGACATTGAATGTAGAATGCATGTTAGGCAGCACAGTCCCTGACACAACCAAACAACGCTCAATGAGTAAAATGTACAGGTCCTAGTATTTAAAATAGAATCCAGACACCATACTTTCTGGCTCTCCATACTTGATATAATTGGGTAGAAGATTATCCTTGGAGGTGGACATTAATGCAGTTATATATTGCCATGAGCCTCTTTAAATCTTAGAAATTCAGCTAACTTTCTATTCAACTGTCCATTCCATAGCAATATACTGTACATTATAACTGTTGGTAAAAATTACTGTTTGTTTGTGGCAATCTTACTTTTTATTCTTCTTTATGGTAATTCTAAAATCTACATTATTGTTGCAGGTCTTTGGACAATGCAAAGTGATATTCCATTTGAATAAACCCAAAAGAATTGCTTTTCTCCAAAGCTATGATTGCACATTGAGTCCAGGTACGACTCTTGATTAAAACAGCAAAAAAAGATACAATATCTCAAGGGTAGGAGCCATGCAACTGGCAGAAGGTTGTGTGGCCTTAAATTTGTCCTGTTAGAGTTATTAGAGATAGGATGGTGTAGCAACAAGAGAAGGCACAAAAGTAATGAAGTATTAGGGATATTGGATAATATTAGGAGTTAAGTTGAAAGGAGCTAAAGCTGTACAGATGGCTATCTGCCGAACAAAGTTTCAGAAAATCGTTCAGCCACCACTTATCACAGTCGACTCTACAGTTCTCTATTGGAAAGCCTCTGTCTGACACATTGGCTAGCAGCTTATGTCACGCAGAAGAGGGCCACTAGAAGTCCGAAATCAGATATGCACCATTGACATCTTTCCCTAACATCAGTCAGCCAGCACCCACATATACATTAGATAGTAGAATTATGCAAATTATATCTTCAGAGAGGAAGAGAACTAGAACTCTAGTGCCACCTATTGGAAATAGCAATCCTACAAGTCAATGTTGACCCTTTAACGAGCCTTGTCACATGACGTAGGATAATAGCCAAACCAGAATCTCAATTTGCAGACCTGTGTTTCGGGGTACTGCCCTTCGTCAGTGCAAAGTGGAGATCTGGTTTGGCTCAATTTGCATAAGAAGCATATTTCCCAGAGGAGCATTGCGGCTTTAAGTCTCCTCATCTCGGCATGCTTAGCATGTCAATCTCCATAAGGAGAAACGATACTTCTTGGATATCGGTCGGACGCCTCTCACACAGGCAAACCAGATCTCCATTTTGCACTGATGAGGGGCAGTACCCTGAAACACAGTGTCTGCAAATTGAGATTCTGGTTTGGCTATTATCCTAAGTCATGTGACAAGGCTCATTAAAGGGTCAACATTGACTTGTAGGATTGCTACTTCAAATAGGTAACACCAGAGATCTAGTTCTCTTCCTCTCTGAAGAGACAATTTGCATAATTAGCATATTTCCCAGAGGAGCATTGCGGCTTTAAGTATCCTCATCTCGGCATGCTTAGCATGTCAATCTCCGCAAGGCAAAACGATACTTCTTGGATATTAGACAGTAGAACAAACTTGTCCATATTGGTGGGTGTGTTCCTCATTAGTCTAATTTATATGAGGCCTTAAGAGTTAATGGATATGTACAGATGATATAAAAATGTACACATCCCTGTTAAAATGCAAGATTTAGAATTTAAAAAAATCATACCAAGAAGAATCATTTCAGAACTTTTCCACCTTTAATGTCTAATGTGTACAATTCAATTGAAAAATAAACTGAAATCTTTTGCTGATGAAAATAAAAAATAAAATAATGTGGTTGAATAAATATGCACACTCTTAAACTAGAATTTGAACCTTGGAATTTCTGACAGCATTCAGGTTTTTTTTGGCAGTAGTCTTATCAGCATGGCGCATCTGGAATTGACGATCTTTGCCCACTCTTTCTTGCAGTAGCGCTCCAAGTCTGTCAGATTGTGGGTCTGGGTTTTGGCAGGGCCATTCCAAAACGCTTATATTCCTCTGGCAAAACCATACTTTTGTTGATTTGGAGACCGAATTAGGGTTGTTGCGTGCTGAAAGGTAAAATCCCACTTAATCTTCAGCTTTTTATTAGAGGCAGACAGCTGGGGGCTTGTATTCTCTGGCTGGTAAAGGGCCATGGATATTGTTTCCTCCCCAGTTTAAAAATAGCAACCACCCAGAAAAGGTGCATCTATTAGATGCGCCAATTCAGGCGCTTTACCCGGCTCTTCCCACTTGCCCTGTAGCGGTGACAAGAGGGGATCATATTTGTGGGATTGATGTCACCTTTGTAATGTCAGGAGACATCAAGCCCACGGCTAAGGGTACTGTCACACAGTACCATTTTGATCGCTACGACGGTACGATTCGTGACGTTCTAGCGATATCGTTACGATATCGCAGTGTCTGACACGCAGCAGCGATCAGGGATCCTGCTGAGAATCGTACGTCGTAGCAGATCGTGTGGAACTTTCTTTCGTCGCTTGATCACCCGCTGACATCGCTGGATCGTTGTGTGTGACAGCGATCCAGCGATGTGTTCGCTTGTAACCAGGGTAAACATCGGGTAACTAAGCGCAGGGCCGCGCTTAGTAACCCGATGTTTACCGTGGTTACCAGCGTAAAAGTAAAAAAACAAACAGTACATACTCACATTCCGGTGTCTGTCCTCCAGCGTCTCAGCTTCTCTCCACTGTGTGAGCGTCTGCCAGCCGGAAAGCGAGCACAGCGGTGACGTCTGACGTCACCGCTGTGCTTTCCGGCTATGGCGCTTACACAGTGGAGAGAAGCAGAACGCCGGGGACAGACACCAGAATGTAAGTATGTACTGTTTGTTTCTTTTACGTTTACGCTGGTAACCACGGTAAACATCGGGTTACTAAGCGCGGCCCTGCGCTTAGTTACCCGATGTTTACCCTGGTTACCGGGGACTTCGGCATCGCTCCAGCGCCGTGATTGCAACGTGTGACCACAGTCTACGACGCTGGAGCGATAATCATACGATCGCTGCGACGTCACGGATCGTGCCGTCGTAGCGATCAAAATGGTACTGTGTGACAGTACCCTTAGTAATGGAGAGGTGTCTATAAGACACCTATCCATTACTAATCCTATAGTTACATTGTAAACAAAGACACAGCCAGAATAAAGTCTTTTATTTGAAATAAAGCAAAACATTTTTTATTTTTTTTATTTAAAAATAACAAACACACTTATAATTACCTAACGCCTAATTCCACTGAATCCCTCGTCTCCTGTAATAAAACAAAAATAAAAAAACAACAATATCCCTCATCTGTCCCTTGTTCTGTCCCACATCATAATCCATGTTTGGAGGATAAACAGTTTTCAAGCTGGACAATGCCAAGATGCAACCGTCCAGGCTGAGAACCACTGGTAAATGAGCTGCTGCCAGCACAGAGTCAGTGACTAGCAGAGACATCACTGAGGCTGCGTTCCCAGCCGGCAAATGAACTGTGGTGCGATCTCAGTGAGATCCCCACAAGCACCGTGAGAAAGTCTCATGGTGCAGAGGCGAGTTCACTGCAGTGAAATTATTCCAGTGAACTGTGGGTTCGGGTCCGGGTACTCTTCTGGAACCCGAACCAGAACTTTTTGTAACTGTTTGGCTGAACCCAAACATCCAGGTGTCTGCTCATCTCTACTCCTGACTGATACCTTTCAACAATGAGATCCCTTTCCTATGTTGTAAGCTGTTTAAGGACTATAACTTTTCAATTAAAATACAACTAAGAAAATGTCAGAAAAATCCAGTTAGAATAGCAAAACTTTATATAGAGTTAATGAGAGTCATTTTAAATTATGCTAACTGACAGATCTGACCTCTGGGTGAGATCGTTCTACTTCACAGGCCTGAGCAATTGCAGACATGCGCTTCCTGAGCTCGCACAGGTCTGTGAAGCTGTCAGACCTGTGAGTGGGTGGAAGAGGTGGAGGGAATCACTGACATGCTTCTGTGTTTCTACAGTAATATGCTCGCTGTCAGACCTGTATGAGATGAGCGCAGGGAGCATAAGTTGTGTGTACACTGGGGGAGGGGATTTGGGGGGTCGAGGACAGATAAAGAAGCTTGCAGACGGAATAACGCCAGGGGGCGCTAGGGAGCATACATCAGATGATAAACGTTTATTCGATTTTGAATATAATTTTTAATAATTGTAAATTACAAAACCACTTGTTTCCACCTTTTCTGCTTGCTTAAAAGTATTCTTCATAGTGGCACAACTCCTTTAACCCCTAAACGACCAGGGGTATTTTTGGTTTTGCATTTTCATTTTTTAGCTCCCTTTCTTTCCAGTGCCATAACTTTTTTATTTTTTGATCAAAATGGCCATGTGAGGGCTTGCTTTTTGCAGGACAAGTTGTACTTTTGAACAACACCATTAATTTTACCATGTCATGTAACAGAAAATGGGAAAAAAAGAATCCAAGTGCAGTGAAATTGCAAAAAAGTGCAATCCCACACTTGGATTTTTTGCTAGGTTCACTAAATGCTAAAACTGACCAGCCATTATGATTCTCCAGGTCATCAAACATGCCTAGGTTCTTTCTTATCTAAGTGATGAAAAAGAATTCCAAAGTTTCTAAATAAAAAAAAAGTTGCCATTTTCCGAGACGCGTAGAGTCTCCATTTTTAACCCCTTCCCGACATGCGCCGTACTAGTACTGCGCTGCCGGCACTGCATTACTGACAACCGCAGTACTAGTACGGCGGCTCGATCACCACGGTCTCACGCTGAGCGCCGCGGTGATCGGGTGCGGGTGTCAGCTGTATATGACAGCTATCGCCGATCGCGGGCATTTAACCCCTCTGATGCCGCTGTCAATAGTGACAGCGGCATAGAGGGGGATCGCGCAGGGACGGGAGCTCCCTGCGCTCTCCCACCGGAGCAACGCGATGAGATCGCGCTGCTCCGGTGACCTGGAAGGAGTCCCCGGATCCAAGATGGCCGCGGGACTCCTTCCGGGTCATGAGATGACCCTGCTTGCCGGCGTCTGCTGAGAATCCTCATAGCAGGCGCCGGCAAGCCTGTGGAACGTGCCTGTCACATCGGTGATCAGACAGAGTGCTGTGCACACTGTCTGATCACCGATCTGTGATGTCCCCTCCTGGGACAAAGTAAAAAAGTTAAAAAAAAATTTTTCCACATGTGTAAAAAAAAAATAAAAAAAAATTCCTAAATAAAGAAAAAAAAAAAAAAAATACCCATAAATACATTTCTTTATCTAAATTAAAAAAAATCACACAATAAAAGTACACATATTTGGTATCGCCGCGTCCGTAACGACCCCACCTATAAAACTATATCACTAGTTAACCCCTTCAGTGAACACCGTAAAAAAAAAAAAAAACGAGGCAAAAAACAACGCTTTATTCTCATACCGCCAAACAAAAAGTGGAATAACACGCGATCAAAAAGACGGATATAAATAAGCATGGTACCAATGAAAACGTCATCTTGTCCCGCAAAAAAAAAGCCGCCATACAGCATCATCAGCAGAAAAATACAAAAGTTATAGCTCTCAGAATAAAGCGATGCAAAAACAATTATTTTTTTATATAAAATAGTTTTTATTGTGTAAAAGCGCCAAAACATAAAAAAATTACATAAATGAGGTATCGCTGTAATCATACTGACCCGAAGAATAAAAGTGCTTTATCCTTTTTACCAAACGCGGAACGGTATAAACGCCCCCCCTAAAAGAATTTCAGGAATTGCTGATTTTTGTTCATTCCGCCTCCCAAAAATCGGAATAAAAAGCGATCAAAAAATGTCATGTACCCGAAAATGGTACCAATAAAAACGTCAACACGTCCCGCAAAAAACAAGATCTCACATGACTCTGTGGACCAAAATCTGGAAAAATTATAGCTCTCAAAATGTGGTGATGCAAAAACTATTTTTTGCAATAAAAAGCGTCTTTTAGTGTGTGACGGCTGCCAATCATAAAAATCCGCTAATAAACCCGCTATAAAAGTAAATCAAATCCCCCTTCATCACCCCCTTAGTTAGGGAAAAATAATACAATTTAAAAAAATATATTTATTTCCATTTTCCCGTTAGGCTACTTTCACACTAGCGTCAGTACGGGGCCGTCGCGCTGCGTCGGCCCGACATACCGACGCATACTGTGCAAGCGCCGCACAACGGGGACAGCGGATGCTGTTTTTCCACGCATCCGCTGCCCCATTGTGAGGTGCGGGGAGGTGGGGGCAGAGTTCCAGCCGCGCATGCGCGGTCGGAAATGGTGGACCGTCGGCACAAAAAAAAGTTACATGTAACGTTTGTTGCTGCCGGCGGTCCGCCACAACACGACGCAACCGTCGCACGACGCTTGCGACGTGTGTCAATATGTCGCTAATGTTAGTCTATGGGGAAAAAACGCATCCTGCAGATGACTTTGCAGGATGCGTTTTTTCGCCAAAACGACGCATTGCGACGTATGCAAAAAAATGCTAGTGTGAAAGTAGCGCTAGGGTTAGGACTAAGGTTAGGACTAGGGTTAGGGTTAGGGCTAGGGTTAGGGCTGGGGTTAGGGTTGGGGTTTCAGTTAGAGTTGGGGAGTTTTCACTGTTTAGGCACATCAGGGGCTCTCCAAACGCGACATGGCGTCCGATCTCAACGCGTTTGTTTGCGTTAAAAACGCAAGCGTTTTTATAGAAAAAAACCAGAACACACACTGAAAAGTCACCCACCACCATCAAGGTGATAAAGGGATCCAAACCCTAACCGTAACCCTACCCCTAAACTCACCCCTAACCGTTTAATGAACATTTTCTGACAGTCATAGTGCCACGTATTTCAGTGCCACGTATTTCAGTGCCACGTCTTTCAGTGCCACGTCTTTCAGTGCCACGATATTTCAGTGAAATACGTGGCACTGAAATATCGTGGCATTTACATGAAATACGTGGCACTGAAATATCGTGGCATTTACGTGAAATACGTGGCACTGAAATATCGTGGCATTTACGTGAAATACGTGGCACTGAAATATCGTGGCATTTACGTGAAATACGTGGCACTGAAATATCGTGGCATTTACGTGAAATACGTGGCACTTATATACGTGGCACTTATATACGTGGAACTTATATACGTGGCACTTATATACGTGGCACTTATATACGTGGCCACTGAAATATCGTGGCACTTATATACGTATATAAACGTATTTCAGTGCCACGTATTTCAGTGCCACGTATTTCAGGTTAGGGTTAGGGGTAGGGTTAGGGTTTTTTGGTTTTTTCTTGTGTTTTTCTATAAAAACGCATGCGTCTAAAAAACGCATGCGTTTTACCGCGTTTACATGCGTTTTTTCACACATGCGTTTTTAAAAAAAACGCATTTAGATAAAAACGCAAGTGTGAAACCAGCCTTACCCTTGGGAAAATAAAAACGTGGGGGCTAAAATATAATTTTCGTGGAAAAAAATATATTTTTTATTTTCGCGGCTTTGCGTTATAAACTGTAGTGAAACACTTGGGGGTTCAAAGTTCTCACAACACATCTAGATAAGTTCCGTGGGGGGTCTAGTTTTCAATATGGGGTCACTTGTGGGGGGTTTCTACTGTTTAGGTACATCACGGGCTCTGCAAATGCAACAAGACACCTGCAGACCAATCCATCTAAGTCTGCATTTCAAACGGCACTCCTTCCCTTCCGAGCTCTGCCGTGCGCACAAACAGTGGTTCCTCCCCACATATGGGGTATCAGCGTACTCAGGACAAATTGGACAACAACTTTTGTTGTCCAATTTCTCCTGTTACCCTTGGGAAAATAAAAACGTGGGGGCTGAAATATAATTTTCGTGGAAAAAAAAATATTTTTTATTTTCACGGCTCTGCGTGATAAACTGTAGTGAAACACTTGTTGGTTCAAAGTTCTCACAACACATCTAGATAAGTTCCGTGGGGGGTCTAGTTTCCAATATGGGGTCACTTGTGGGGGGTTTCTACTGCTTAGGTACATCAGGGGCTCTGCAAATGCAACATGACACCTGCAGACCAATCCATCTAAGTCTGCATTTCAAACGGCGCTCCTTCCCTTCCGAGCTCTGCCGTGCGCCCAAACAGTGGTTCCCCCCAATGTATGGGGTATCAGTGTACTCAGGACAAATTGGACAATAACTTTTGTGGTCCAATTTCTCCTGTTACCCTTGGGGAAAAAAAATTGCAGGCTAAAACATCATTTAGTGGAAAGAAAAAATTATTTTTTAATTTTCATAGCGCTACATTCTAAACTTTAGTGAAACAATTGGGGGTTAAAAGTGCTCACCACACATCTAGATAAGTTCCTTAGGGGGTCTTCTTTCCAAAATGGTGTCACTTGTGGGGGTTTCCACTGTTTAGGCACGTCAGGGGCTCTCCAAACACGACATGGGTTCCGATCTCAATTCCAGCCAATTTTGCATTGAAAAGTCAAATGGCGCTCCTTCCCTTCCGAGCTCTGCCATGCGCCCAAACAGTGGTTTATCCCCATATATGAAGTATCAGCGTACTCAGGACAAATTGCACAACAACTTTTGGTGTCCAATTTATCCTGCTACCCTTGGGAAAATAAAAAATTTGGGGCAAAAAGATCATTTTTTGTGAAAATTAATATTATTTTTTTTTTACGGCTCTACATTATAAACTTCTGTGAAGCACTTGGAGGTTCAAAGTGCTCACCACACATCTAGATTAGTTCCTTAGAGGCTCTACTTTCCAAAATGGTGTCACTTGTGGGGGTTTCCACTGTTTAGGTACGTCAGGGGCTCTCCAAACACGACATGGGTTCCGATCTCAATTCCAGACAATTTTGCATTGAAAAGTCAAATGGCGCTCCTTCCCTTCCGAGCTCTGCCATGCGCCCAAACAGTGGTTTACCCCCACATATGGGGTATCAGAGTACTCAGGACAAATTGCACAACAACTTTTGGGGTCCAATTTATCCTGCTACCCTTGGGAAAATAAAAAATTTGGGGCAAAAAGATCATTTTTTGTGAAAATTAATATTAATTTTTTTTTACGGCTCTACATTATAAACTTCTGTGAAGCACTTGGAGGTTCAAAGTGCTCACCACACATCTAGATTAGTTCCTTAGAGGGTCTACTTTCCAAAATGGTGTCACTTGTGGGGGTTTCCACTGTTTAGGCACGTCAGGGGCTCTCCAAACACGACATGGGTTCCGATCTCAATTCCAGCCAATTTTGCATTGAAAAGTCAAATGGCGCTCCTTCCCTTCCGAGCTCTGCCATGTGCCCAATCAATGGTTTACCCCAACATGTGTGGTATCGGCGTACTCAGGACAAATTGTACAACGACTTTTTTGGTCCAATTTCTCCTGTTACCCTTGGTAAAATAAAACAAATTGGATCTGAAGTAAAAATTTTGTGAAAAAAAAGTTAAATGTTCAATTTTTTTTAAACATTCCAAAAATTCCTGTGAAGCACCTGAAGGGTTAATAAACTTTTTAAATGTGGTTTTGAGTACCTTGAGGGGTGCAGTTTTTAGAATGGTGTCACTTTTGGGCATTTTCTGTCATATAGACCCCTCAAAGTCACTTCAAGTGTGAGGTGGTCCGTAAACAAAATGGTTTTGCAAATTTTGTTGCAAAAATGAGAAATCGCTTTTCAACCTTTAACCCTTATAACTCCCTAACAAAAAAAAATTATGTTTCCAAAATTGTGCTGCTGTAAAGCAGACATGTGGGAAATGTTGTTTATTAACTATATTATGTGATATAACTCTCTAATTTAAGGGCATAAAAACGAAAAATTTGAAAATTGCGAAATTTTCATAATTTTCGACAAATTTCTGTTTTTTTCACAAATAAATGCAAGTCATATCAAAGAAGTTTTACCACTATCATAAAAGTACAATATGTCACGAGAAAACAATCTCAGAATCACCAAGATCCGTTGAAGCGTTTCAGAGTTATGACCTCATAAAGTGACAGTGGTCAGAATTGTAAAAATTGGCCATGTCAGTTAGGTGAAAACAGGCTTCGGGGTGAAGGGGTTAAGGATTTGGGACTGAGTGAGGGCTTATTTTTTGTGCACCGATCTGATGTTTTAATTGATACCAGTGTATGCAATCTTTTAATCACCTGTTATTACATTTTATTGCAATGTTGCAGGGACCAAAAAAAGTAATTCTGTCCTTTTTCATTTTTTTCTCGCTATGCTGTTTACTGATTGGATTAATCCTTTTTTTGTATTGATAGATTGGGTGATTCTGAATCCATTGATACTAAATATGTGTATATTTGATAATAATAATAATAATAATAATAATAATAATCTTTATTTTTATATAGCGCTAACAAATTCCGCAGCGCTTTACAGGTTGCACACATTATCATTGCTGTCCCCATTGGGGCTCACAATCTAGGTTCCCTAACAGCATGTTTTTGGAACGTGGGAGGAAACCGGAGTACCCGGAGGAAACCCACGCAAACACGGAGAGAACATACAAACTCTTTGCAGATGCTGTCCTTGGTGGGGTTTGAACCCAGGACTCCAGCTCTGCAAGGCTGCTGTGCTAACCACTGCGTCACCGTGATTTTTTTATTGTTTTTTTTAATGGGGCGAAAGGGAGGTGATTTGAACTTTAATTTTTTAAATTTTTTTAATATTTTTAAAAACCTTTTTTTTTACTTTTTACTTGCTTCAATAGTCTCCATGGGAGGCTAGAAGCTGCACTTGTCCGATCGCCTCTGCTACATAGAGCAGGCCTGCAGTCCTGCTCTCTGTAGCAGATATGGTCACTTGCTGTGAGCGCCGACCACCAGGGGGCACTCATAGCGATCCAGCAGTGACAACCACAGGGGTCTCCTGCTGACTCCGGGTTGTCATGCCAACCCATCGATGACCCATGTGACATGGGTGCCGATTGGAGGAGGTAATGATGCACTTCCTGCACGTGCATGTTAAATGTCGCTGTCAGTGTTTGACAGCGGCATGTAACATTTAACAGCCGCAGGTGAATCGCGATTCCACCCGCGGCTGTTCCAGGCACATGAATACAAATTTCAAAAAACTGACCGCCACATCCAGACATAGACTTGGTCTGAACAGGTGCTTGCCTAGAGTCACCAACTCATATACAATCAAATAAATAAGGCAGCACTCTGTACCGCCAAACATGAAATATGAAAATTGAATTGCATTACCGCACTAGAAATATGAAAAATTGAGAAAGCTTAGTGCATAAATTGGCCAATTCATGTATACATGGAAGCCACGTTAAGGCGTTTCTCTTTTCCAGGTCCTAACACTGCCAATCCTCTCTTAGAATATAGTCTTCATATGTATGGGAACTTGTGAATCCTCTCTAAGACTAAGCTTTCTCAATTTTTCATATTTCAAGTGTGGTAATGCAATTAAATTTTCATATTTCATCTTTGCAAGTTATGGCGCTACAGAGTGCTGCCTTATTTATTTGATTGTTCCAAGCACATGTCAGCTGATCAGATCAGCTGTCAGGTGCTGGGAAAAGTGAAGGCTCATTAAAGTCATTGGACGCTAAATAGTCTTAAAAACAATAACTGATTGAAATCATGAAAATAATTGTAAGCAATTTTATTTGTTCCATATTTCAGCCGCTCGAGATGGATTGAGTTGTGCTGGTTGCCATTTTTCTATACCACTGGATGACAGTAATATTCAAAAGGTTGCAGAGGAGAGTTTGGAGAAGTTTAACAAGGAAAGTGACTACAACAAATACTTTGTTCTTGGAAACATCACAAAAGGAGCTCAACAGGTAAGATAAAACAAAAGCAGCCAATTATTCATAATTTATTGCAAATGCAAATATATCACTTTTAAGACACACAAACATTGCGCATTCTGTTATCGTCTACATTTGTGAAGTCGCCAATAAATAAACATATAGGCAATATAAGACTACCCTGTAAATGCTGGAATATTTCAAATGTCAATCAGAGCTGTCCAATTTCCTCCAACATATACTTAACATCACATATTGAATTACTGATGCATTTGCCTTTTTAAAAATATTTAGAATTGAGAGTCCTCAGTGGTTGATACCTTTTAATGGCCATTAATTCATTATAAATGGTTGATTAATTAATTAATCAGCCATTAAAAGGTATCAACCACTGAGGACTCTCAATTCTAAATATTTTTCTATCTACTGGCTAACACGGTACCAAGCAGGGGCGTAACGACCGCGGTCGCAGCGGTCGCCATTGCGACCGGGCCCCGCAGGTCAGGGGCCCCGGGCCGGCAGGTCAGGGCAGGGCCGGGCTGGACATCGGGCACTTCTGGCAAATGCCAGAAGAGCCGATGCCAGTAGTGGGCCGCTGCACTGTTCCGCCGCCGCCGCCGCCGCATTTAACTATACCGGCGTCTATGACACCGGTATAGTTCAATGCAATGATGGAGGAGAGCGTCACCTGACGCTCCCTCTCCCATCATTCCCCGCTCTGCCTCTGACAGTACACTGCGGGTGCGCGATGACGTCATATCATCGCGCACCTGCAGTGTCCTGGGCAGACTGCAGCCACCAGGAGCAGCGCGGGCAAAAGGAAAGGTGAGGAGAGTTTTTTTTTTTCTTTTTCACCGGACTGTGGGGCCATTATCGGGGGGGGGGGGGAAGATGAGATGCGGGCTGTGCTCTATATACCCCTGTGCTGGCTGTGCTCTATATACCCCTGTGCTGGCTGTGCTGCATATACCCCTGTGCGGGCTCTGCTGTATATATCCCTGTGCGGGCTGTGCTGTATATATCCCTGTGCTGGCTGTGCTCTATATACCCCTGTGCTGGCTGTGCTCTATATACCCCTGTGCTGGCTGTGCTCTATATACCCCTGTGCTGGCTGTGCTGCATATACCCCTGTGCGGGCTCTGCTGTATATACCCCTGTGTGGGCTCTGCTGTATATACCCCTGTGCGGGCTGTGCTCTATATACCCCTGTGCGGGCTGTGCTCTATATACCCCTGTGCGGGCTGTGCTGTATATACCCCTGTGCGGGCTCTGCTGTATATACCCCTGTGCGGGCTGTGCTGTATATACCCCTGTGCGGGCTGTGCTCTATATACCCCTGTGCTGGCTCTGCTGTATATACCACTGTGCGGGCTGTGCTGTATATACCCCTGTGCCGGCTGTGCTGTATATACCCCTGTGCTGGCTGTGCTGTATATACCCCTGTGCGGGCTCTGCTGTATATACCCCTGTGCGGGCTGTGCTCTATATACCCCTGTGCGGGCTGTGCTGGATATACCCCTGTGCGGGCTGTGCTGGATATACCACTGTGCGGGCTCTGCTGTATATACCCCTGTGCGGGCTGTGCTGTATATACCCCTGTGCGGGCTGTGCTGTATATACCCCTGTGTGGGCTGTGCTGTATATACCCCTGTGTGGGCTGTGCTCTATATACCCCTGTGCGGGCTGTGCTGGATATACCACTGTGCGGGCTGTGCTGGCACCCAACACCATGTTGCAGTGCAGGAGATTCCTGCAACAGTCCGAGGCGTATCTAGGGGAAGGGGGTGGGGGGGCGTCACGGAGGTGGGGGGGGGGCCCCATTTGGAAGTTCGCACCGGGGCCCATAACTTTGTAGTTACGCCACTGGTACCAAGATATATATTTTTTCTGTATTTGCCTTTTTAGTCATTAAAAAAGACCTTCTTACTACTTTTCTCTCCTAGAAATAAGCAAATCATGGTTATGGTTTAGAGCAGGTAAGTCGCTGGAAATGCATAAGATCCAGACATGTTTGAAATCTATATTCAGTAAAGAAGATCTTATTCTCTATCTTTGTGGTAGAACTAAAGATGCATTTTTGGAACTTTAAAAAGCCACAAGTTTTCATGTATTAAAATTAGGTTTTGCAATGTTCTAAACATTGTGCTAGGTACAGTCACAATTCACTGGTGTAACCCACCTTTAACTAACGATATGTACTCATCTTCCTAGGTGGTTGCAGGAACAGCTTACCATGTGGAATTTACGATTCATGAGTCTATCTGTAACAAATCAACTGAAGATTTCTCCCTGTGTGATCCACTGGACTGTGAATTTGCTGTAAGTAGATCAGGAGACTAATGGCATTACCATATATAATCGAGAATAAGCCGAGATTTTCAGCCCTTTTTTTAGGCTGAAAGTGCCCCTCTAGGCTTAAACTCGAGTCATTGTCCCAGGGAGTTGGCGGGGGAGGGGGGCGGCAGGAGTGGCGGCTGTCACATCATTCTCACCCCCTCCTGACGCGGTCTATGTACTTCCCTGCTTCTGAGATGGTCTCTGGTGCCGGCAGCTCTTTCTGTGTTCAGCGGTCACGTGGTACCGCTCATTAAAGTAATGAATATGGACGCCACTCCACTCCCATAGGCGTAGAGCGCATAGTCATTACTTTAATGAGTGGTACCACATGACCGCTGAACACAGGAAGAGCTGCCGGCGCCAAGACCATCTGAGAAGCAGAGACTGCACCAGGATGGGGTGCGTATGATGGGGGAGGGTGAGCCATGCGATATTCACCAGTCCCCGTTCCACCGCCGGGCTCTGTCCTTCACATCCTCTGGCTGTGACTTTCAGGTCAGAGGGTGCGATGACGTGTTTAATGCGTGCCCTCTCCCTGAACAGTCACTGCAGAGACCCGGAAGACACAGTGGCGCGTGGCGGTGGAACGGGGACAGGTGAATATCGCAAGTGCCAGGGGCCTGTGCCAGTGGCAACTCTGGCACCTGGCCCCCAGAGCACGCTGGTGTCCCTGCCTGCTCAGGACAACAGCACCTCTCCAACAGCAACAAGAGGTGAGTATATCATTTTATTTATTTTTTTAATCGCAGCAGCATATGGGGCATATTATTCTATGGAGCATCTTATGGGGCCATCAACCTCTGTGCAGCATTATATGGGGCATATTTTAATATGGAGCATCTTATGGAGCCATCATTAACCTTTTATGCAGCATTATATGGGGCATATTTTAATATGGAGCATCTTATGGGGCCATTATTAACCTTTATGCAGCATTATATGTTGTATATTTTTTTGTATGGAGCATCTTATGGGCCCATCATGAACTTTATGGAGCATTATATGGGGCATATTTTGTATGGAGCATTTTATGCGGCCCATCATGAACTTTATGGAGCATTATATGGGGCATATTTTGTATGGGGCATTTTATGCGGGCCATCATGAACTTTATGGAGCATTATATGGGCGTATTTTGTATGGGGCATCTTATGGGGCTCCTGATTCAATATGGATATTCAAAAACATTTAACCTACTGATGTCTCAATTAATTTTACTTCTATAGGTATCTATTTTTTTTTTAAATTTACCAGTTGCTGCTACATTTCCCAACCTAGGCTTATACTCGAGTCAATAAGTTTCCCCAGTTTTTTATGTCAAAATTAGGGCTCTTGGCTTATACTCGGGTCAGCTTATACTCTATTATATATGGTAATTTCAGTTTTTTTCTCCTTATCACTTGAGAGGCCTTCCACTCCTACTTTAAATAACTTAGCATAAATCAAATGTATAGTAGAATATAAGAAACTTTGTAATATATCTTATCATGGAAATGTTTCTTTCTCCATTTAAAGGGAATCAGTTAACAGGATCTCACACCACAAATTATTTACATGTGCATGTAACTTTTTCAAAAACAAGTCCCACAATACCTTTAAATGGCAGTAATAGAGAAATCAGCATTTGAATAACTATACAAATGAGACTTAAGAACTATTTGTAGATCTGAAGCTTCTCCAAGTCCAGCTCTATCTCCATACCCAGTCATGCCTCCTCCTATATGACTGATGCCTGAAGTCACACAGCAGAGAGACTGTCAGTCAATCAAGGAGGAGGCAGTTTAGAAATTGGGGAAAGGAGTCAGTCTCATTTGTATATAAACTCAAACACAGATTTCTGAGTAATGGAGGAATGAACTGGCCATGTAAAGGTATTGCTGGACTTGTCTTTGAAAGAGCTACATGCACATATAGTTTGGGGTGTGAAATCTTGCTGACAGACTCCCTTTAAGAGTCAATTCTACCCTCTCCCTGTCTTCTGAACTCACCATCCCCCCTGAAAACAGCTTTTTTCCAAGTGTTTTTATCATAGCAAGACAGACTGCCAGGATAGTGAGGTTTCAGGTTACATAGCACATTGAAGCACAGTGAGACCAGATAGACACAGTAGATCATGTTGCAGCTTATAAGCAAATTTATTTCACTTATGTGCTAGATTCACAGCCACACAGCTCAGTATTGCTGTATAATGTCCACAAAGTTACCATCGCTTATGTATGAATTCCCTTCTCTCTCTGTGTACTGTGTATGGGATACATCATAGCAGTTAAATAAATAAATCTCCAGCCATTAGATCATACACTCACTGGCCACTTTATTAGGTACACCTGTCCAACTTCTTGTTAACACTTAATTTCTAATCAGCCAATCACATGGCGGCAACTCAGTGCATTTAGGCATGTAGACATGGTAAAGACAATCTCCTGCAGTTCAAACCGAGCATCAGTATGGGGAAGAAAGGTGATTTGAGTGCCTTTGAACGTGGCATGGTTGTTGGTGCCAGAAGGGCTGGTCTGAGTATTTCAGAAACTGCTGATCTACTGGGATTTTCACGCACAACCATCTCTAGGGTTTACAGAGAATGGTCCGAAAAAGAAAAAAAATCCAGTGAGCGGCAGTTCTGTGGGTGGAAATGCCTTGTTGATGCCAGAGGTCAGAGGAGAATGGGCAGACTGGTTCGAGCTGATAGAAAGGCAACAGTGACTCAAATCGCCACCCGTTACAACCAAGGTAGGCCTAAGAGCATCTCTGAACGCACAGTGCGTCGAACTTTGAGGCAGATGGGCTACAGCAGCAGAAGACCACACCAGGTACCACTCCTTTCAGCTAAGAACAGGAAACTGAGGCTACAATTTGTACAAGCTCATCGAAATTGGACAGTAGAAGATTGGAAAAACGTTGCTTGGTCTGATGAGTCTCGATTTCTGCTGCGACATTCGGATGGTAGGGTCAGAATTTGGCGTAAACAACATGAAAGCATGGATCCATCCTGCCTTGTATGGAGCATCTTTGGGATGTGCAGCCGACAAATCTGCGGCAACTGTGTGATGCCATCATGTCAATATGGACCAAAATCTCTGAGGAATGCTTCCAGCACCTTGTTGAATCTATGCCACGAAGAATTGAGGCAGTTCTGAAGGCAAAAGGGGTCCAACCCGTTACTAGCATGGTGTACCTAATAAAGTGGCCGGTGAGTGTATATGTCAGAGACAACTGAAAATCAGAGCTAGAACCACGCACGAACACACATACAAACACGCACAACAGCTTACACTGAACAGTCACCTAAAATGACATGTTTAGGGTGGAGGGGTTTCAGAGAATTAAAAAAAAAATAACAAAAAAAAAAAAAAACAGTTCAAAGTGAATCTGTCACAAGTTTTTCCCACTTAATCTGAAGCAACAGGGAAGACCTTAAAGCACAGAAGCATAATGAAGGCCATCCCACTTACTGGGCTTCTAAGTGTAGCTTGAATAAAATCAATGTTTTATTAACAGGAGATTATAACAGGAGATTATAAGTAGAGAACCTGTTGACAAAAAGTCAAGTATAGTAATGAGCTCTGTATAACCCCGCCCCCACCACTGATTGGCAGCTTTCTGCGTACTTTGCACTTACACAGCAAGTTGCCAATCGGTGGTAGGGCACGGTTATACAAAGCTCAACATTCAGAGAATTACTAGATCTGCAGCAGATAAAACAGTGATTCTATCAAAATAACAACAAGATGCTCAGTAAGTGACACCATAGGAATCAGGGTCTCTGCCCCTACATTATGCTGCCCTTAGATGGAGTAGCAAAACCTGGTGACTGATTTCCTTTAAAAATACTAAAAAGAGTTTTATAAGGCAGCTTTCACACATCAGTTTTTTGTCGTCAGGCAGAATCTGGCGAATTTTGAAAAAAACGGATCTGTTTTTTTCTCATAGATTTGTATTGGTGATGGCTGGCCTCACGTTTCATCTGTTTTTTGCCGGATCTGTCGAAAATCCGTTTTTCGGCCGCCGGAGAACACGGACATAGGAACGTTTTTTCTGTCCTTCGAAAAAACGGACAGCGACAGATCTGGTGAAAAACAGGTGAAACGTGAGCTCAAATGATGGAGTCCGGCGACGGATTCCGTTTTTTTAAACAAATCATGCATTTTCCATTCTGGAGTCTCTATCTCTCTCTCTCTTTCTCTTGCTCTCCTCTCCTCCCCAGAACCCAAAATAGCCGTCAGATCAACAAACTCGGATCCGGCGAAAAAACGGATCCGTCGCATCAGTTTTTCACTATTTCCAACGGATTCCATTTTTTAAACAAATCATGCATTTTCCATTCTGGAGTCTCTCTCTCTTTCTCTCGCTCTCCTCTCCTCCCCAGAACCCAAAATAGCCGGCAGATCAACAAACTCAGATCCGGCAAAAAAAGGATCCGTCGCATCAGTTTTTCACTATTTCCAACGGATCCATTTTTAAAAAAATTCACCGGATTCTGCCCGACGACAAAAAACTGATGTGTGAAAGGAGCCTTATCCGACCACTGCCGCAGTTCCGGCTCATTATCGCTGCCATCAGTCTTTGTTGACCACCTACAGAGGCAATATCATCACTAAAGCACAAGTGACCACTGCAGCCAGTCACTCCAATCTCGTACGGACTGCCTTGGCCTCATGAGGGTCACAAGTGCTATATTATCCCATCCAATATCATTGAAAAATAATGCATTGTTTAGCCTATACATAATAAAGGTAAAGATAGATTGTCATAATGGTTTGCTCTGGAAAATGCCTCTTTAATTGCTATATTAGGGAATAGGGGACATATGTAAATATACCCCAAATCTGAAGGAACGCAGAGGAACTGAAGCTGCTAATCAATTTCAATTGATTCCATATAATGTTTTTAGATCTCCAAGAAAACTAAGTAAGTGCTGTATCTGATAAAATTATTATTTTGCTGCCAATAATCTGTTATGTTAGATGCTAGATTTAATTAATTTATTGTATTTCTATTTTTCACCAGCATTCTGGCTACTGTAAGGGTATGGCTGTACGGAGCATACCAGGCCAAAATAATGTGAACAATGTCAAGTGTAAAATATTTGAACCAGAGGTATGACGATAATATTATTATATGAGTAAAATCCTGACTATTTGTTACTCACAATCCGATTGTCAGTTCATGCTGCCCATTAAATAGTACAAAAGATTCACTTTTGTTTTTTCTAAGATGAAGAGTCATGTCAAAATAGTATAACTGTCGCTTCATCTTCATCTGTATGAAAGCCTCCAGTAACTGAGATGATATTTTAATGCTAATTTTGTTATCAGTAGTATTAGTATCACTTCCTGTGTGTTATCCTGATTAGAAATGTAGTGAGATCTTGGTTTACTAGACCGAAATATACTATAAAAACACCAAATGCCCATACATCAAAGTGTTTGTGCCAGTTTTCTGTGCAACATGTAATTTTCACACCAGTCTGTCCCACGTATGCCAATATGGAAGGTGTTGGGCCTGAAATGGGGCATGGCAATGCTCGGCTGACCTATTCATAGAATCATAGAATGGTGGAGTTGGAAGGGACCTCCTAGGTCATCTGGTCCAACCCCCTGCTCAAAGCAGGATTCACTAAATCATCACAGACAGATGTCTGTCCAGCCTCTGCTTGAAGACTTCCATTGAAGGAGAACTCACCACCTCTCATGGTTGCTTGTTCCACTCATTGATCACCCTAACTGTCAAAAAGTATTTTCTAATATCTAACCTGTGTCTCCTCCCATTCAGTTTCATCCCATTGCTTCTAGTCTTTCCTTGTGCAAATGAGAATAAAGATGATCCCTCTACAATTCATTACGGCAGGGAGTAAGATTTGTGGCAAGGCGCACTTAACTTGTAAGATGTATCTGACTTATAAAGTGGTGTGCGCCTCTTATTGAATCAGATTCCTTTTACTCCACTATGCCCCTTCATTAACCCCTTAACGACCGCCAATATGTCTTTTAACTGATCTGATATATAAGGGAATAGCATCCCCATACAGGTGACAATCCAGCAGCTGTCGGCTGTACACTATAGCTGACAATTTGCTGCATCAGCCACATCAGTGTTTGCAACATCCATATGTTTAACCCCTTAGATTCTGCTGTCAATAGTGTCTACATCATATAAAATGGTTAACAGAGTGTGGCTTCTCCCTCTTTATCTGCATCGGCACCCTGAGATCATGATTCTGTGGTCCTGATATATGCCATTGCAATTCACAGCCAAATAGCGGCCGCAGAGTCTCCGGGGTATAGTGATCTGTTCAGACATCAGCGACATTTAAGTAGTAAAAATACATTTTTTCATTCCTGTCATGTCACTTTGCATTCACTCCTTAACATCATCTGAAGGGTTAATAAACTACCTGACAGCAGTTTTCAATATGTCAGGGGGTGCTGATTTTAAAATGGTATCAATTTTGGAGGTTTTCCAATATCTAGGACCCCAAAAGTCCCTTCAAACCTGGAAAGGTCCTTCAAAAAAATAAGTTTTCTAAATTTCCTTGAAAAAATGAAAAATTACTGCTACATTTTTAAACCTCCTAAAAGGCTAACAAAATAAAATAACATTTTACAAATGGTGCTGATGTAAAGCAGACATGAGGGAAATGTTATTTATTAAAGTTTTTGTGTGGTATGACTATCTTGTATTAAAAGGATAATCATTCAAAGTTTGAAAATTGCAATTTTTTTACATTTTTGTCAAATTTCTGATATTTTTTTTATAAATAAACATAAAATATATTGACCTAAATTTACCATTAACATAAGGTACAATATGTCACGAAAAAGCAGTCTCAAAATCATTGGGATCTGTTGAAGCGTTCCAGAGTTATTACCACATAAAGGGACACCGGTCAGATTTCAAAAATTTGGCTCTGTCACTAAGGGATGTACAATGCCAGTCTTAATGATTCGGAGCCAAGGTGCCTGTAAACTGTTCAGTATAGTGGTTATAAAATCAAACAAGTTCACAATGCACTTTTAATATTTAAAGTTACACTGTATTTCTGTGACATTTTATTCAGTACAGTTTTCTTTCAACAATTTATATCACATCATATTAGAGTAATTTTGCTTAAAAATAATAATGTCTTTATTTTTAGGCAGCTGTTGTGGAAGAACAGAAACATAATGAAGGCCATCCCACTGATCAACCAAGTAATGACAAAAAAGATCATGGTAAGCATGGTGACAGAGGAAGAGGAAAAAAGCATGGTCACAAACGAGGACATGGCCATGCTAAGCATCGTAATAGACATTGGCATAAGCATGATCATAACAATGACAGTGGAAGTCA
Source organism: Ranitomeya variabilis (assembly GCF_051348905.1). Classification (NCBI taxonomy): domain Eukaryota; kingdom Metazoa; phylum Chordata; class Amphibia; order Anura; family Dendrobatidae; genus Ranitomeya; species Ranitomeya variabilis. The sequence goes on from NC_135233.1 coordinate 885,476,445, forward strand.
TGAGCATGATCATGAACATCTACACAATTATGAACATCATCATAGCCAACCGCAAAGACCTCGTGGTCCTCCATTCCATCCACCCAAAACATTGGGCACCATTACATATCTTACTGAAAATGAAAAACCAACTACAGCTTCTCGTGTAGAACAAGAAAAGAAAGGTAAAGGACAAAGACCAGACAGAAAATGGGAAGGAAAACCATCAAAATCATTTATTCGTCCATTCCCTGAAAATCCATCAAAATCAGATCAATGCCCTGGTCCAGCCAAGAATCTTCCAGTTACTGAAAATGTTCCCAGTATAGAAGGAACGCAAGAACCAACAAGACTTCCAAAATAGACATGAATGATCTAAAATGTGAAATATAACAATCTTGTATTCCTATTTTGTGAAGAACACCAGTCAAAAAAAATATAAATATGTAAAACAAAGTTTAAAATGGTTTGTGTTTTGTTTAAAATGAAGCACAGTAACATTTTGATTGTATTAATTTCAAAGGGAAACCATATGACTCCGAAATTGTGTGACTAAACGGATTAACCTTAGAGAAAACTCACATTCATTTCCCAACCCATTACTTAACCTCTTTGGAGCGCCCCCACACCGCCGCAGGGCCGAGGGGTACCCGGAGCCGGGCCTCTGGGATCTCAGTCCTGGGGTTGTCACGGTGGCTAGACCCGGTCCGTGGCCCTGTCTGTCAGTGGGGGACGTCCGTTGCAAATAGGTACTGTTAACGGTGCAGGTCGCGGTAAATAATGAGGACACCAGGTTACAGTCTCTTTACCTCTTTACTGAAGATGTTGGAGACCTCAGTCCAGAGCGCTGTTAACTGGGTTGTCAGAGACCGGCCGGTCCAACGACACATCAGGAGTTCCTCCTTACAGGTGGGAATCAGTATCTACCTTCTAGCGCTGTGTGTTGTAGTTCTTCCCTGCTGAGCTCCCGGGATAGTCCTCACAACTGTTTCTTTCTGTCTCTACTGTTCTTTCTCCGTCCTCCAGATGATATGGTAGGACGCACCCGTATGACGGGGTAGGCCTGGAGTTCTTCCGGGACCCTAGAGTCGCCCCTCTCCCACAGCTGCCTCCGTTGTCTGCTTAGGTGTTAAGTGAGACAGCCAACCTGTAATTAGCTGTCCGGCCGTGGTTTGCAATGTACTTAAAGTCTCTTACTTGCTCGGCGTTCCGGCCACCGACTGTTTGCGCCTCAGAAGGATGTTGCCTCGGTCTAACAGCAGGACCCCTTCTGGTATTTCTCCTTTTCTGTATTCCCGTTGTTTACTGATTAGTTCTGCTCTGAGGAGTCTGCCAGGATCCCATCCCTGACAGGTCCTCTCACTAGCTCTTCCCAGCTACTTCTCTCCGTCTTCCTATCCAACCCCCAGTTTTACCAGAGTTGTGAGGAGTGGCCTACTAGATAGGACCACCCCCCCTGGTGGCCGGAGTGTGAAGTGTGGTGTCAGTGTACCTGGTCAGAGAAACTCCTTAGTGTAATCAGACGTACCATAGCTCCCCATAGTGGCGGAGCCACAGTACTGCAACAACCAGGACTCTGGGGTGCTGCACTCCCCCCCGGTTAAATCCAGTACTCCGGGACTGGGAAAACAAGAACAATAATACATGTTAACAGAAAACACACAGATTTTTGAAATAGCATAACAATTGAACATAACAGAGCTTCCCTTTACGGGAGGTGAGGATTCTTGAACGTTGCAAAAGTTAGGTCATGCACAGTTTATGACTCTCAGTTCAGTGGTTGAAACGGCGGGGACCCCGGGTAAACAAAGGGGCCCCCCTTGTGGAAGTTTTTGAGCAATTCACCGTCCATTACTCTAGTGTCCATTTAAAAACCTGTAACAAAAGGATATGCATACAAACATTTTCAATTACATAGCAGCCCTATCAATACCTCCAAGTTTTGTAGCGGAGGGGAGTTTGATTTTGAGTGCTGCGTGTGGACCTTCGCAGCGCAGGGGTTGCTATTGGTCTAACAGGGCCCGCTATGCTTGCTACCACTGGTGTAGTGCGCTGTTTTCTAACTACACTTCTAGTGAGTCTGGGTAGCACTGGCAGGTTGGGGCTCTCAGAGCTGCTGCTATCAACAGTGGGTACGGCAGGCTCACTGATAGCAGAGGGAGGATTTGCCGGTTCAACGGTTGGCATGGCTTCTTCAGGCAAGGCTTGTTGAGGTTGCGGGACCGGATGATCTGGTACCACCATTGTTTCTGGTGGGTCCGGCTGTGGAAACGTTAGAACAGGTACCGCGATGGCCTGATTTATCTGAGTCCAGGACTGGGGAAAGTCACCAAGGACAATATGGAACATCTTCTCCTTTTCCACCGGCGGGGAGATTTCTGGGGCCGTGCCCCTCTCTTTCAACTTATCGGGGCAGACCTTAAGGTGATCCCTGGATACCGCTGTCGAGGTCTCCCCTCTGTCCTTGCTAATGAGACAGACCTTAGTGTTGTCGAAGTCGGATGGCAAGATGGTATACGGTTCCGCTTCCCATTGGTCATCAAGCTTGTGTAACCTCCTCTTTCGTTTAAGCACTTGCTCACCAGGTGACAGGGGAATCGCAGGAGCGTGTTGATTGTAGTCCCTTTCTTGTTTCTGCCTAGCCTGGGCGAGACTTCTCTCCACACACTCCTGTACTTCGCGGTATCTTCGCTGCCTTTCTGTATCCCAATCTGCCTCCGGCGAGGTATCTTCGGGTACTAGGACCCCCATGTCCAGATCAACGGGTAACCGACTAGACCTTCCTCGCATCAGGTACGCTGGAGTACAGTTGGTGGAACTTACTGGGATGTGGTTGTACATATCCACCAAGTCAGGCAACTTTGTCGGCCACAGGTTCCGTTCCTCCACAGGCAAGGTCTTCAATAAATCGATTACTACCTGGTTCATCTTCTCGCACATCCCGTTGGTTTGGGGGTGGTACGGTGTAGTTCTGATCTTCTTACACCCGTACAACTGGCAGAATTCTTGGAACACTTCCGCTTCGAATGCAGGCCCCTGATCGGTCAGTACTTTCTCTGGGTAGCCATGGGGTCTACAAAAGTGCTGCTGGAAGGCCCTGGCGGCAGTCCTAGCTGTTAGATCCTTGACAGGCACAACCACCAAAAACCTGGAGTAGTGGTCCACGATGGTAAGGGCGTAGATATAGCCCGACCGGCTAGGCGTCAGCTTCACATGATCCAGCGCGACCAGTTCGAGCGGCCGTTTGGTGATGATAGGCCGCAGGGGAGCCCGTTGACTGTCACGGTCCTTCCTTCGCAGACTACACGGACCACACTCTCGACACCACTTCTCAATGGTTCTCTTCATGCCAATCCAATAGAACCTCCCTCGGAGCAGCTTCTCCAGCTTCCTCCATCCGAAGTGTCCGGCTCCATCATGGTAGGCTCCCAGAACCATGGGCGCATCTCGCCTTGGCACCACTATCTGCCACACCAATTCATGAGTACGTGGGTCGATGCTCCTCCTGCACAACTTGCCATCATGGATAAACAGTTTGCTTCTCCCTTTCCACAGCTGTTGAGTTTCTTGTGGATCATCTGGGCCAGGGTGCAACCCAGCCTGCGTCAAGAGTTCCTTCACCTGACGGACCGCGGGGTCACTATCCTGGGTTTCTGCCCATCCGTGGTGGGGCAGGGGATTCAGCGTGGCATCCGGTTGGTTCTTGTGCCTGTTCTTCACATGGTGAGAGTTCTGAGTGGCTTTGGGGCGATGGAAGGCAGGCAGCTCCACCTCTTCAAGTGCCTCCGGGTCTTCTCCCACTTCTGGTAGATTGGGCATTCGGGACAGAGCATCGGCATTGGCATTCTGGTGTCCTGCCCGATATTTGATGGTGAAATCATAGTTGGACAGCCGGGCCATCCACCGCTGTTCCAAAGCCCCGAGTTTGGCAGTACCCAGATGCGTTAGCGGATTGTTGTCCGTGAAGACGGTGAATTTCGCGGAGGCCAGGTAGTGCTTAAACCTCTCTGTCACTGCCCAGACGAGGGCCAGGAATTCCAGCTTAAAGGAACTATAGTTGTCAGGGTTCCTTTCCGTGGGACGGAGTTTCCTGCTGGCGTAAGCGATCACCCTTTCTTTGCCGTTCTGAACCTGGGACAGCACGGCTCCTAATCCCACATTACTGGCATCTGTGTACAGCACAAACGGTTGATCGTATTCGGGGTAAGCCAGTATCTCTTCTCCCGTCAGTGCCGACTTCAAACAGGTGAAGGATTCCTCCAGCTCTTCGTTCCAATCAAAGGGGGTTTTCCTCCCCTTGGTCTTCTTTGGTTGGCCCACCAGCAGATTTTGCAAGGGTGCGGCCTTCTTGGTGAAATCCTTGATGAATCTCCGATAGTAACCTACCAACCCGAGGAACTGCCGGACTTCGTGGAGGTCACTAGGCTTTGGCCAGTCCTTGATCACTGTGACCTTGTCGGGGTCTGGGGCCACTCCTTCAGCGCTCACCACATGGCCCAGGTACTGCACTTTAGGTTTGAGCAGATGACACTTGGACGGTTTCACCTTTAAGCCGAATTTGGACAGGGCTTCGAACACCTCGGCCAGGTGCTTCAGATGGTCTTCGTAGGTCTTAGAGAAGACAATGACATCATCCAAATACAGCAGCACAGTTTCAAAGTTCATGTGTCCTAGGCAGCACTCCATCATCCTCTGGAACGTTCCTGGAGCATTGCACAGTCCGAAGGGCATGTAGTTGAACTCGCAGAGACCCATTGGTGTCGTGAAGGCCGTCTTCTCCTTGTCCGCCTCCGCTACAGGAACCTGCCAGTACCCACTGGTGAGATCTAAGGTAGAGAAGTAGTTAGCAGATTTTAAAGCAGCCAGAGATTCCTCTATCCTGGGCAGTGGGTATGCGTCCTTATGTGTAATGCGATTCAACTGCCTGTAATCAACACACATCCTCATTGTACCATCTTTCTTTTTAACGAGGACTAACGGAGCTGCCCAGGGGCTACAGCTGTCTCTCACCACCCCAGCCTCCTTCATTTCCCGCAACATGTCCTTGGCACACTGGTAATGAGCTGGGGGTACAGGGCGATATCTCTCTTTTATGGGTCGATGATCTCCCGTGGGGATGTGGTGTTGGATCCCTTTCACCTGCCCAAAATCTGAGGGGTGTTTGCTGAATACCTGCTCGTACTCGTGTACCACCCTGTAAGCCCCCTGTATTTGATGAGACGGGGTGGAGTCAGTGCCCACATGCAGTTCCCGACACCAGTCTTTCGAGTGCTCTGCAGAACCTTTGTTCTCCGCCACGTTTGACGGGACCAAGGGTTCAGGTGTCTGTATTACACTATTATTGACAGTGAACAATTTGGCGAGCGTGGTATACTTGGTTAGGTGGACCTCTTCCTCCCCACAATTGAGGACACGTACGGGCACTCTCCCCTGTCGGACGTCAACCACCCCCCGGGCTGTCAGAACAGTAGGCCTATTGTCTGAATATACAGGTTCCACCAAGGCCTGGTAGTCCTTACCCCTGAGGCCTATGGCTGCTCGACACCATATTAACATTTCACTCTTGGGAGGTATCGCGATGGGGTTTGAATCACTTACAGTGACACGACCAATCTCACCACCAGTCAGCTCTACCTGCTGTCTCTGCATCAGAGCTCTGATTTCCTTCTGCAGGGCACGTTGCTCACTGTGGCCAGCGTTTTCTGCCACCTGTTGCAACAAAACAATCACTTCTGCAAGACAATTTTCTATAACATTAGTACCAAGAGTCATCATGGGATTACATTCTCGACGATCAATATCTACAATCACAATCCCTTGGGCTTTCAATTCCACCCGCCCCACTTTGATGGTGACCTCCTTATAACCCACTTGTGGCAACGGCTGACCATTACTGGCGATTATGGTGAAATCATCGTCAGGGCCACGAGTAATACCAGCGTCCTCCCAATACCGTTTGTAGAGCACGTAAGGTATAGTCGTCACCTGAGAACCGGTGTCCAGCAAAGCATTCAAGGGGATTCCATCAATCACTACAGGGAGAACTGGTCGTCCTCCAATATACTTGGTTCTCCAATGCTGCGGGCCTGACCGTCCTACTCCTGGGGGTTGGCCCTTTGCCCCAGGGGTTGTTCGTTTAAAGGACAGTACCTTGCAAGATGGCCCACCTGATGACAGCGGCGGCAGATGGGTCGTCCATCCTGGTGGAAGCGATCGTCGGGCCGGCTCCTGGTCGGCGGAGTCCTCCTCCGTCGCATCCAAGGGACATCCTCCGGGCTGGAAGCCAACTGGATCTTCTCTTTGGGGGCCTCCTGTAGGGACTGCACCGTCCGGGCCAGGGCAGCAACGCTCTTGGTTAGTTCTTGCATCTGGAGACGGAGTCCTGCAGGGGAGTCATCCTCGAAGCTCTGGGCGTCGGCCTCCGCGGCAACTGGGGTATCCGATGCCACCTCCTGGTGGTAGGTGAGAGCGGGGCGCCTGGGTGGTACTGCGCGGCTGGGCTGTCGCTCCTGCAATGCCTGGATAGCTTTATCTTTAAACTGCGCAAAAGTCAAGTCTGGATTTTGCATGGCCAGGAAGTGCAATTGGCCCCGCTGGTGACTGCACAGGAGCCCCTCAATGAACCGCTCCTTCAGGATTTTATCCTCATCCTGCATGCTGCCGGGGTCACTCTGCTTAATGGCCCGCATCGCTTCCTGGAGATTAAGGGCATAGTCCCGTAAGCTATCCTGCGACCTCTGTTTGCATCCATAGAAAGTCAGTTTAATCTCTGTGGCAGTGCGAGTATCAAAGGTGGCTTTAAGTTTGGCAAAAATCTGTTGTGCAGTTCCTTTATCCTCAGCGGGCCAGGATTTCACTTCTCTCAGAGCCGCCCCAAAGAGTTGGCCGGTTATCATATGGACTTTCTGGGGCTCGGTTAGGGGATAGAACTCGAGCAGGCTGCAGAGCCCTTCTTTAAAGTCAGTGAATGTATGCGCCTCCCCAGAGTATCGTGGGAGCCAGGTCGCTCCGGGCAGGTAGGGCATGGAGAAGGGCATTATGGCTTTTGCGTTAGCGGCGGTGTCCGACTGGCTGATGGGGGCAGCGGGCTCTGCGGCAGCCAGTGGCGGTATTAGGGCTGCGGCTTCGCCCGCTGCGGGGACCGGAGCTGCCCCTGCGTCCGCGGCTGCGACCGCCACCTCCTCTCCTCCCGACTCAGACATGGCTGTCCCTTCCTCCCACTAACCTGCTGGGGGTCGGAGTTCCTCTTCCGGGATTGGCGCCTTACCGCGCTTTCCGTTCCGCGCTTCTTTTGGCTGATCCTGCCCACGTAGCTAAGGCGCCTCCCTCCGCGCGCGGCAATGGCGAATTTTGGCGGTAACTCTCCGCGGCAAGCAGTAGCACACAGTTCTCTCAATAAAGTACAGTCCAAGCACGATAAATCACAGTTCCAAGGCACACATGACCTGATTCTTCAGGCTTAAGTAAATCCTGTTCGTGACGCCAAGATTTGGAGTGCCCCCACACCGCCGCAGGGCCGAGGGGTACCCGGAGCCGGGCCTCTGGGATCTCAGTCCTGGGGTTGTCACGGTGGCTAGACCCGGTCCGTGGCCCTGTCTGTCAGTGGGGGACGTCCGTTGCAAATAGGTACTGTTAACGGTGCAGGTCGCGGTAAATAATGAGGACACCAGGTTACAGTCTCTTTACCTCTTTACTGAAGATGTTGGAGACCTCAGTCCAGAGCGCTGTTAACTGGGTTGTCAGAGACCGGCCGGTCCAACGACACATCAGGAGTTCCTCCTTACAGGTGGGAATCAGTATCTACCTTCTAGCGCTGTGTGTTGTAGTTCTTCCCTGCTGAGCTCCCGGGATAGTCCTCACAACTGTTTCTTTCTGTCTCTACTGTTCTTTCTCCGTCCTCCAGATGATATGGTAGGACGCACCCGTATGACGGGGTAGGCCTGGAGTTCTTCCGGGACCCTAGAGTCGCCCCTCTCCCACAGCTGCCTCCGTTGTCTGCTTAGGTGTTAAGTGAGACAGCCAACCTGTAATTAGCTGTCCGGCCGTGGTTTGCAATGTACTTAAAGTCTCTTACTTGCTCGGCGTTCCGGCCACCGACTGTTTGCGCCTCAGAAGGATGTTGCCTCGGTCTAACAGCAGGACCCCTTCTGGTATTTCTCCTTTTCTGTATTCCCGTTGTTTACTGATTAGTTCTGCTCTGAGGAGTCTGCCAGGATCCCATCCCTGACAGGTCCTCTCACTAGCTCTTCCCAGCTACTTCTCTCCGTCTTCCTATCCAACCCCCAGTTTTACCAGAGTTGTGAGGAGTGGCCTACTAGATAGGACCACCCCCCCTGGTGGCCGGAGTGTGAAGTGTGGTGTCAGTGTACCTGGTCAGAGAAACTCCTTAGTGTAATCAGACGTACCATAGCTCCCCATAGTGGCGGAGCCACAGTACTGCAACAACCAGGACTCTGGGGTGCTGCATCTTCATGACCAGAGGTTTTTGCATTTCATTTTTTGCTCCCATTCTTCCCAGAAATGTAACTTTTTAATTTTTCAGTCAATATGGTTAACCCCTTAACGACTGCCGATACGCCTTTTAACGGCGGCAGTTAAGGGTACTTAAACCACAGCGCCGTTAATTAAAAGTGAATAGCACCCCCCAGAGTCGGATTTTCTCTGGGGTCTCGGTTGCTGGGGGTAGCCGAGACCCCAAAGAATATGATTCGGGGGGTTTTTACCGACCCCCGAGTTGCGATCGCCAGTAATTAACCGTTTACCGGCGGTCACAACAATAAAAAAAAAAACGCGATTTGCCATTTAATTTCTCTGTCCTCCGATGTGATCGCACATCGGAGGACAGAGAAATGGGGTCCCAGATCGCCCCCCGATACTTACCTATCTCCCACAGTGCTCCTCGTGGGCACATGCGCAGTGCGCCCGGCAGATCTTTGGGGTCTCGGCTGCCGGGGGTAGCTGAGACCCCAAAGAACATGATCGGGGTCGGTTTTTACCGACCCTTGTTTTGCGATTGCCGGTAATTAATTGTTTACCGGCGACCGCAAAAAAAAAAGAAGCAAGCGATGTCATTCTCTGTCCTCTGATGTGATCGCACATCAGAGGACAGAGAAATAGGGGGATTCGGGGACCCTGTCATACTTACCGGTGTCCCTGGGTCCTCCTGCTTCTTCTGCTGGCCGCCGGCTTCTTGCTCCGGTAAGAAAATAGCGGGCGCATGCGCAGTGCGCCCGCCATGATCTGCCGGCCGGCAGAGGAAAATTCTTCCTCTTGTTTTATTTTGGTCACTGTGAGATCCTATCACAGTGATCAAAATAAAAAAATTAGTAAATACCAACCCCCTTTATCACCCCCTTAGTAAGGAAAAAGTAATAAAATAAAAAAATGTATGTATTTCTATTTTCCAATTAGGGTTAGGGGTAGGGTTAGGGGTAGGGGTAGGGTTAGGGATAGGATTAGGGGTAGGGTTAGGATATGTGCACACGTAGAATAGTTCTCTGCGGATTTTTCCGCAGCGGAATTGATAAATCCGCAGGGCCAAAACGCTGCGTTTTCCCTGCGGATTTATCGCGGATGTACAGCGGTTTTTGTGCAGATTCCCCTGTGGTTTTACACCTGTGGTTTTCTATTATGGAGCAGGTGTGAAACCGCTGACATGCTGCGAAATGTAAACCGCTGCGTTTCCGCGTGTTTTTTTCCGCAGCATGGGCACAGCGTTTTATTTTTCCAATAGGTTTACATTGTACTGTAAACTCATGGGAAACTGCTGCGGACCCGCAGCTGCGGAAATGCTGCGGATCCGCAGCAAAATCCGCAACGTGTGCACATAGCCTTAGGGTTAGGGCTTGGGTTAGGGTTAGGGCTAGGGTTAGAGCTAGGATTAGGGTTAGAGCTAGGGTTAGGGCTAGGGTTACGGTTGGGGCTAAAGTTAGGGTTAGGGTTGGGGCTAGGTTTAGGGCTAAAGTTAGGGTTTGGGCTAAAGTTAGGGTTAGAGTTGGGATTAGGGTTTGGATTAGGGTTGGCATTAGGGTTACATTTGGGATTAGGGTTAGGTTTGGGATTAGGGTTAAGGTTAGGGTTGGGATTAGGGTTAGGGGTGTATTGGGATTAGGGTTAAGTTTTGAGGTTAGGGTTGAGATTAGGATTAGGAGTGTGTTGGGTTTAGGGTTTTGATTAGGGTTATGGTTAGCTTTGGGATTAGGGTTAGGGGTGTTTTGGGGGTTAGGTTTGTGATTAGGATTATGGATCAGGATGCGATTAGGGTTAGGGGTGTGTTGGGGTTAGGGTTGGAGTTAGAATTGGGGGGTTTCCACTGTTTAGGTACATCAGGGGGTCTCTAAACGCCACAGCCAATTTTGCGCTCAAAAAGTCAAATGGTGCTCCCTCCCTTCTGGGCTCTGCCGTGCGCCCAAACAGTGGTTTACCCCCACATATGGGGCATCAGCGTACTCGGGATAAATTGGACAACAACTTTTGGGTTCCAATTTCTCCTGTTACCCTTGTGAAAATAAAAACTTGGGGGCTAAAAATCTTTTTTGTGGAAAAAAAAAATATTTTTTATTTTCACAACTCTGCATTATAAACTTCTGTGAAGCACTTGAGCATTCAAAGTTCTCACCACACATCTAGATAAGTTCCTTGGGGGGTCTAGTTTCCAAAATGGGGTCACTTGTGGGGGGTTTCTACTGTTTAGGTACATCAGGGGCTCTGCAAACGCAACATAACGCCCGCAGACCATTCTATCAAAGTCTGCATTCCAAAACGGCGCTCCTTCCCTTCTGAGCTCTGCCATGCGCCCAAACAGTGGTTTACCCCAACATATGGGGTATCAGCCTACTCAGCATAAATTGAACAATAAATTTTGGGGTCCAATTTCTCCTGTTACCCTTGTGAAAATAAAAATTTGGGGGTGAAAAGATCATTTTTGTGGAAAAAATATTATTTTTTTTATTTTCATGGCTCTACATTATAAATTTCTGTGAAGCAGTTGGGGGTTCATAGTGCTCACCACACATCTAGATAAACTCTTTGGGGGGTTTAGTTTCCAAAATGGGGTCCCTTGTGGGGGGGTTTCTACTGTTTAGGTGTTTAGGTACAGCAGGAGCTCTGCAAATGCAACATGACGCCCGCAGACCATCCCATCAAAGTCTGCATTCCAAGCGGCGCTCCTTCCCTTCTAAGCCCTGATGTGTGCCCAAACAGTGCCCCCCCACATATGGGGTATCAGCGTACTCAGGACAAACTGGTCAACAGATTTTGGGGTCCAGTGTCTCCTGTTACTCTTGAGAAAATAAAAAAATGCAGGCTAAAAAATCATTTTTGAGGGGAAAAAAAGGATTTTTTATTTTCATGCCTCTACGTTATAAATTTCTGTGAAGCACTTGGGGGTTTCAAGTGCTCACCACACATCTAGATAAGTTCCTTAAGTGGTCTAGTTTCCAAAATGGTGTCAATTGTGGGGGGTTTCCACTGTTTAGGCACATCAGGGGCTCTCCAAAAGCGACATGGCGTCCGATCTCAATTCCAGCCAATTCTACATTGAAAAAGTAAAACGGCACTCCTTCTCTTCCAAGCTCTGCAGTGCGCCCAAACAGTGGTTTACCCCCACATATGGGGTATCGACGTACTCAGGAGAAATTGCTCAACAACTTTTGTGGTCTAATTTCTCCAGTTACCCTTGTGAAAAGAAAAGAAAAGATCATTTTTGTGTTGCACAACAAAATTTATGGTTAAATTTCTGTTTTTACACTTGTGAAAATAAAAAAAATGGTTCTGAATTAAAATGTTTGCAAAAAAAAGTTAAATGTTCATTTTTTCCTTCCACATTGTTTCAGTTCCTGTGAAGCACATAAAGGGTTAATAAACTTCTTGAATGTAGTTTTGAGCACCTTGAGGGGTGCAATTTTCAGAATGGTGTCAGACTTTGTTATTTTCTATCATATAGACCCCTCAAAATGACTTCAAATGTGATGTGGTCCCTAAAAAAAAAATGGTGTTGTAAAAATGAGAAATTGCTGGTCATTGGTCAACTTTTTACCCTTATAACTCCCTAACAAAAAAAATTTTGTTTCCAAAATTGTGCTGATGTAAAGTAGACATGTGAGAAATGTTATTTATTAACTATTTTGTGTGACATATCTCTCTGATTTAAGGGCATAAAAATACAAAGTTTGAAAATTGCTAAATTTTAAAAATTTTCACCATATTTCCATTTTTTTCATAAATAATCGCAAGTAATATCGAAGAAATGTTATCACTAACATGAAGTACAATATGACACGAAAAAATAATCTCAGAATCAGCGGGATCCGTTAAAGCGTTCCAGAGTTATAACCTCATAAAGTGACAGTGGTCAGAATTGTAAAAATTGGCTCGGTCATTAAGCACCAAATTGGCTCTGTCACTAAGGGGTTAAGTAAGGGCTTGTTTTTTGTGGGACAAGTTGTACCTTTGAAAGACACCATTGGTTTAACATATCGTGTATTGGAAAATGGAAAAAAAAATCCGTGCGGTGAGATTGCAAAAAAAAGTGCAATTCCAGTTTGTTTTTTTTAACCATGTTCACTAAATTCTAATACAGACCTGCCATTATGATTCTGCAGGTCATTACGAATTCACAGACACCAAACATGTCCAGGTTCTTTTTTTTATTGAAGTGATGAAGAAAAATTTAAATTTTGGGATAATAATGGCACCATTTTTCGTGATCTGGGGCTGAGTGAGGGCTTATTTTTTGCACACTGAGCTGACATTTTTAATGATACCATTTTGGTGTAGATATGATCTTTTGTTCGCCCATTACTGCATTTTATTGTAATGTAACGGCGACCAAAAAACATAGTTCTGACATTCTGAATTTTTTTCTCATTATGCCATTTAGCAATCAGATAATTTTTTTATATTGATAGATCGGGAGATTCTGAACACGGCGATACCAAATATATGTATATTTGATTTTTTTTATTGTTTTATTTTGAATGGGGTGAAAGGGGGGTGATTTGAGCTTCATATTTTTATAAACATTTTTTTTTTACTTTTTGCATGCTTCAATCGTCTCCATGGGAGACTAGAAGTTGCACTACTTCGATTACCTCTGCTACACACAGGCAATGATCAGATCACCTCTGCGTAGCAGAAATGATCACTTCCTATGAGTGACAACTACGGGGCGGCGCTCATAGCAATCCGGCAATGACAACCATAGAGGTCCGCTTCAGACCTCTGGTTGTCATGCCGATCCATCGGTGACTGGCGTTTATTTGGAGGGGTCACCGATGGGAGGGATTTACGTTGCGCTTCCGGTAAACACGAGTTAAATGCAGCTGTCATAGACTGACAACAGCATTTATCTAGTTATATTGGAAGGAGAAACAGGAGCCTAGAGTACAAATATACAAAATGCTTTATTAATCAATTAGTTAAAATATAGGACAAAGAACTATCAAAAATGAGCGTACCACAACAATACATGGAGGGGAACAAAAGTAAGGGCAGCCCTATCTATACATTTCCCAGCACTAGGTAACATGGACAAAGATTGGCTCCAATAAATAGTAAGAAATAGTAGATATCAATGTGGTGCACATTGCTGGAGAAATGGGACGCACGAGAAATAGTATGAGAAACTACCGTGCGGCTGTGCAGTACATAGTCTGAGGGCACGTGCTCTGTACAGTTAGGTGCAAAAACCCACCGCACAACAGCAATGACCAGATATAGTATGCTTACCCATGTGAAGGGAAATGGAGAGAGAAGGGTCCCGCCGGTGGAGAGGCCCCAACGCACGTTTCGCAGCGCTCGGACGCTGCTTTATCAAGGGTCGTCCCATTTCTCCAGCAATGTGCACCACATTGATATCTACTATTTCTTACTATTTATTGGAGCCAATCTTTGTCCATGTTACCTAGTGCTGGGAAATGTATAGATAGGGCTGCCCTTACTTTTGTTCCCCTCCATGTATTGTTGTGGTACGCTCATTTTTGATAGTTCTTTGTCCTATATTTTAACTAATTGATTAATAAAGCATTTTGTATATTTGTACTCTAGGCTCCTGTTTCTCCTTCCAATATAATGCTGCTGGAGCGATGATTTGAGCCCCGGGGTTATAATTATTTTATATCACACTTGTGTTTGCTCCCGGGTTGGCTTATTATGTCTTCGGGTTCTTTGATATTATTTATCTAGTTAACAGCTACAGATGGGTCGCAATTCCACCCTTGGCTGTTGCAGGAACATGTCAGCTGTATATATCAGCTGGCATGTGCCCAGAAAGTGCTGGCTCCGCACTGGAGCCTATACCAAACAAGGTGAGTCTGACATCGGCGTACTATTAGGGTACCGTCACACAGTACCATTTTAATCGCTACGGCACGTCACCACTGTGCTCGCTTTCCGGCTGGCCGGCGCTCACACTGCAGAGAAGCTGAGACGCCGGAGGACTGACACCGGAATGTAAGTATGTACTGTTTGTTTTTTTCACGTTTACGCTGGTAACCAGGGTAAACATCGGGTTACTAAGCGCGGCCCTGCGCTTAGTTACCCGATGTTTACCCTGGTTACAAGCGAACACATCGCTGGATCGCTGTCACACACAACGATCCAGCGATGTCAGCGGGTGATCAAGCGACGAAAGAAAGTTCCAAACGATCTGCTACGACGTACGATTCTCAGCAGGATCCCTGATCGCTGCTGCGTGTCAGACACTGCGATATCGTAACGATATCGCTAGAACGTCACGAATCGTACCGTCGTAGCGATCAAAATGGTACTGTGTGACGGTACCCTTACACCTGATGTTGGAAAGGGGTTAAAAACATAAGACACCATACTGTGTGAAAAGTCCAAAGCATCCTTGTTTATTACATAACAGACAATAAATATAGCATCAAATACAAATTGATATAAGTACAAATAGCATAACCACCTGAAAAGGAGGGGTCATGGAAAAAAGGTTCCATTTTTCCTTATTGCAAAACACAGTTCCTCTAAACCACCCTCAACTGCACTGCACAGGCTTGAGGGCACACGGCTGCATGTTGCCCATATCAAATGTCTGGTAGAGACCTGCTTATAACTCCAGTAATGACATTGCATCAAATGGGGGTCACCCATCTCTGCACTGGGTTCCCGGTATCTTTCCGTGCAATCCACCACCTTCAAAGACACCCCTGCTTTTCCGCCACAGAAAGCATGGGTGACCATTTATGAATGCGGGTCCTGCCACAAATATAAAGCCTTCTCAGCATTTTCCATTAATACCAAGGCACTGATATCTATACCAATTGTGTTCAAATTTACTCCATCAGACCTCCAAAATTTCCGAAAAGGGGCTTCCAAATCGCAGTGCCATACCATTACCCCACCAACCCATGTGATGAAACAAGACACTTCATGATTTACTTTAATGTGCGCCTTATTGATCCTCTCTACTGACCTCGCATGTTTCCTTGTGAGGCGTGACAATGTCAGATGAAACAAGCACCAAACCCGGGTGGATGACAGGAGACTAAGGCAATCATACTTTGTGTTATAGATCAAGTGTCTCGAGGCCCTAAAACCAAATCATTTCCACCAGTATGTAACACAAGAATATCAAGTGGTCTATCCAAAGAAACATGAAAATGTAATTCTAGACTTCGAAACTTTGTTCAACTGAAGTATTGTGAAGATTAAATATGTGTGTATCGTTTTTTGAGTTCTAGCTGGCATTCCTTGTCTAACGTAAAAATAAAGGTGTCATCCCTTTTCTTTCTCTGGTAACGTAACTAAAGGTACCTTCACACGAAACGACTTTGTAACGGTATCGCTAGCGATCCGTGACGTTGCAGCGTCCTAGCTAGCGATATCGTTTAGTTTGACACGCAGCAGCGATCAGGATCCTGCTGTGATGTTGCTGGTCGCTGAATAAAGTCCAGAACTTTATTTGGTCGTCCGACCGGCGTGTATCGTTGTGTTTGAAAGCAAAAGCAACGATACCAGCGATGTTTTACACTGGTAACCAGGGTAAACATTGGGTTACCAAGCGCAGGGCCGCGCTTAGTAACCCGATGTTTACCCTGGTTACCAGCGTAAAAGTAAAAAAAACAAACAGTACATACTCACCTGCGCGTCCCCCAGCGTCTGCTTCCTGACACTTACTGAGCGCCGGCCCTAAAGTGAAAGTGAAAGCACAGCGGTGACGTCACCGCTGTGCTGTTAGGGCCGGAGCTCAGTCAGTGTCAGGAAGCAGACGCTGTTTGGTTTTTTTACTTTTACGCTGGTAACCAGGGTAAACATCGGGTTACTAAGCGCGGCCCTGCGCTTAGCAACCCGATGTTTACCCTGGTTACCCGGGGACCTCGGCATCGTTGGTCGCTGGAGAGCGGTCTGTGTGACAGCTCCCCAGCGATCAAACAGCGACGCTGCAGCGATCGGCATCGTTGTCGCTATCGCTGCAGCGTCGCTTCGTGTGAAGGTACCTTTAAGAATGCTTATGTTCAAATATACGACTATCTGTCTCTCCAGGCCTTCATTGGACGGAAGTGGCAGGATATAGAGATTCAAGCTGGTAAATACCTAGGACATAGTGTAATCAGTGAGGATTATTTAGTTCCTAAGGATTAGTAACAGTAATTGAATTGTTCAAACTGGTTTCTTAGGGTACTGTCACACAGTGCAATTTTGATCGCTACGACGGCACGATTCGTGACGTCGCAGCGTCGTATGATTATCGCTCCAGCGTCGTAGACTGCGGTCACACGTTGCAATCACGGCGCTGGAGCGATGCCAAAGTCCCCGGGTAACCAGGGTAAACATCGGGTTACTAAGCGCAGGGCCGCGCTTAGTAACCCGATGTTTACCGTGGTTACCAGCGTAAAAGTTAAAAAAAACAAACCGTACATGCTCACCATCTGATGTCCGTCAGGTCCCTTGCCGTCCGCTTCCTGCTCTGACTGAGATCCGGCCGTACAGTGAGAGCAGAGTGCAGCGGTGACGTCACCGCTGTGATCTGCTCTCACTTTCCGGCCGGCAGACAGTCAGAGCGGGAAGCGGACGGCAAGGGACCTGATGGACATCAGATGGTGAGCATGTACGGTTTTTATTTTTTTACTTTTACGCTGGTAACCACGGTAAACATCGGGTTACTAAGCGCGGCCCTGCGCTTAGTTACCCGATGTTTACCCTGGTTACCAGCGAACGCATCGCTGGATCGCTGTCACACACAATGATCCAGCGATGACAGCGGGAGATCCAGCGACGAAAGAAAGTTTCAAACGATCTGCTACGACGTACGATTCTCAGCAGGGTCCCTGATCGCAGTAGCGTGTCAGACACTGCGGAGTCGTAACGATATCGCTAGAACGTCACGAATCGTGCCGTCGTAGCGATCAAAATTGCACTGTGTGACAGTACCCTTATCTTCTTGTTGACATATGAATTCCACTGATGTTTGTCAGACTTCTTACAAGTGTTTAGAAATCCATTGTAATTGTGCATAGTTCTCATTTTGTTGTTTGTCTTCTTTTGTATAAGAATTTAATGTAACATTCTTATGGGACGTAGACCCATAGCTATATTTTAATGTCTTATCCTCATTGTAAGGCAGGATTGTTATTGATCATTTTATCTGATGGCTGGAAAGTTGTTAAGACTGAAGAGGGTATCCCTAAAGGCCCTGTCTCACATAGCGATTTACCAACGATCACGACCAGCGATACGACCTGGCCGTGATCGTTGGTAAGTCGCTGTGTGGTCGCTGGGGAGCTGTCACACAGACAGCTCTCTCCAGCGACCAACGATCAGGGGAACGACTTCGGCATCGTTGAAACTGTCTTCAATGATGCCGAAGTCCCCCTGCAGCACCCAGGTAACCAGGGTAAACATCGGGTTACTAAGCGCAGGGCCGCGCTTAGTAACCCGATGTTTACCCTGGTTACCAAAAAAAACAAACAGTACATACTCACCATCTGATGTCCTTCAGGTCCCTTGCCGTCTGCTTCCTGCTCTGACTGAGCCGCCGTACAGTGAGAGCAGAGCGCAGCGGTGACGTCACCGCTGTGCTGTACTTTCACTTTCACTTTGCGGCGCTCAGTCAGTGTGGGAAGCAGACGGCAAGGGACCTGACGGACATCAGATGGTGAGTATGTACTGTTTGTTTTTTACATTTACGCTGGTAACCAGGGTAAACATCGTGTTACTAAGCGCGGCCCTGCGCTTAGTAACCCGATGTTTACCCTGGTTACCAGTGAAGACATCGCTGGATCGGTGTCACACACACCGATTCAGCGATGTCAGCGGGACCTCAACGACCAAAAAAAGGTCCAGGCCATTCCGACACGACCAGCGATCTCGCAGCAGGGGCCGGGTCGCTGGTACGTGTCACACATAGCGAGATCGCTACTGAGGTCGCTGTTGCGTCACAAAACTTGTGACTCAGCAGCGATGTCGCTATGTGTGACGGGGCCTTTAATCCCTTAAATGAAACTGGATATGGTCCTTTTTCATCACAATACCCAGAGATAACAGTCTTCAGATTAAATGTACGTTGTGTACTTGTTGGTCATAAACTCATAGGCCTAGCTCTAACACAAATAAAGAGTTAAGAATTGTACATTCCTAAAAATAGACCATTCAGGTGTCACTTTAATCTTGAACAACCAGAAGAACCTACCACCCAAGCCGAACAAACAGCCTTGGGATTGGGATATAAATTGTAAACATGGAAAATGTTTGAGGCAAAAGTGTGGATTGTGGTTGTCTGTGGTGTTATTATAAGAAGGGACCACTAGAAGGGGATATTAAGTAAAATAGACCCTGAATGTGTAAAGTACCTCGATAAAAGGCATAAAAGGTTTGGATTTGATGGTAAACTTCTTATGATGAAATGTGAAAATTTGGTACATGAAATAGAAAAGTGTAATGAGAGGAAATATTTAATTTGGCTGAAGTAGAAATACAGTTACAAAACACTTCACTTCCTGAAGTTACCCTCCTCGTGGGAAGCCATGAGGTAACTCTTCTTGTTGATTCAGGAGCCACTAGAACCACCTTAGCAAATCCAGAAGAGATATCCACTATTGGACTGACTGCTGCCTGCATAGTGGTAAAAGGAGCAAATGATAAGACACATAGAGAACCATTGTCTACACCAGTGGAGATCCGGGACCCCGGCACAGGTAAAAGTGCAACTGCACAAATTATATTATCACCTGCATGTCCCTGTAATCTGCTTAGGAGGGATATGATGCAAGCCCTGAGCCTGGGAATAATTCCTACAGCTGCAGGACTTCAGGTAAGATCCATGGTTGAGACAAAGGTGGTCCAAGGGTATGGGAAACCCAGATATTATTACAGTTTAGATCTAATAACTGCAGGACTATCCTCAGTTACTGAGTTCCAGGAAAATCACTAGCAAAACCTGAGATTGTGAAACCTGCAGACTGGGTCCTTGTGAAGTTGATAAATAAGAAACACTGGCACCATCTAAAGTGGGAGGCTCCTTACCAAATCCTGTTGACTACTCCTACTGCATTCAAGATTGCTGAGTGCGTCTCCTGTATCCATCTCTCACACTGTAAACTTGTCAGACAGGTAGGGACAGAGTAGAATCTGACTTGCTTGTCAAAGTGCCACTACAAAGGGAGGTTTTCCACAAGGGAAAACTTGTCTCAAACTGGTGAAGACTCCCATTCATCCCCCTCCCTGACAAGATGGTCAGATGTAGGATGTGTACATCAGGGTTAGTCACATGTATGGTGATGTGTTATGACCCCAATGGCGAGGGTCTCAGAGGAACGTGGAAGTCTGCAGAATACAAAAATCCAGCTCATAGGGCAGTGGTAACTGGGTTGACCATATATCTACTCCTAACGCCAACACTAGAAGTAGCCGGGGATCATTCCTACGTTGATTCTAGATGACACGCGCCAGCCGGAGAATCTAGCTACCCCTAGTAGAGGAAAACAAAGACCTTTCTTGCCTCCAGAGAAGGGGACCCCAAAGCTGGATAGAAGCCCCCCACAAATAATGACGGTGAGGTAAGAGGAAATGACAAACACAGAAATGAACCAGGTTTAGCACAGAGAGGCCCGCTTACTGATAGCAGAATAAAGAAAGGTAACTTATATGGTCAACAAAAACCCTATCAAAATCCACACTGGAAATTCAAGAACCCCCGAACCGTCTAACGGTCCGGGGGGAGAACACCAGCCCCCTAGAGCTTCCAGCAAAGGTCAGGATACAGATTTGGAACAAGCTGGACAAAAATACAAAACCAAAACAAATAGCAAAAAGCAAAAGGCAGACTTAGCTGATATAACTGGAACCAGGATCAGTAGACAAGAGCACAGCAGACTAGCTCTGATAACTACGTTGCCAGGCATAGAACTGAAGGTCCAGGGAGCTTATATAGCAACACCCCTAACTAACGACCCAGGTGCGGATAAAAGGAATGACAGAAAAACCAGAGTCAAAAAACTAGTAACCACTAGAGGGAGCAAAAAGCAAATTCACAACAGTACCCCCCCCTTAGTGAGGGGTCACCGAACCCTCACCACGACCACCAGGGCGATCAGGATGAGCGGCATGAAAGGCACGAACTAAATCGGCCGCATGAACATCAGAGGCGACCACCCAGGAATTATCCTCCTGACCATAGCCCTTCCACTTGACCAGGTACTGAAGCCTCCGCCTGGAGAGGCGAGAATCCAAGATCTTCTCCACCACGTACTCCAACTCGCCCTCAACCAACACCGGAGCAGGAGGCTCAGCAGAAGGAACTACAGGCACAATGTACCGCCACAACAAGGACCTATGAAATACATTGTGAATAGCAAACGACACAGGAAGATCCAGACGAAAAGATACAGGATTAAGGATTTCCAATATCTTGTAAGGCCCAATAAAACGAGGTTTAAATTTGGGAGAGGAGACCTTCATAGGAACAAAGCGGGAAGAAAGCCATACCAAATCCCCAACGCGTAGTCGGGGACCCACACCGCGGCGGCGGTTGGCAAAGCGCTGAGCCTTCTCCTGTGACAACTTCAAGTTGTCCACCACATGATTCCAGATCTGCTGCAACCTATCCACCACAGAATCCACCCCAGGACAGTCAGAAGGCTCCACATGACCCGAAGAAAAGCGAGGATGGAAACCAGAGTTGCAGAAAAAAGGCGAAACCAAGGTGGCGGAACTAGCCCGATTATTAAGGGCAAACTCAGCCAACGGCAAGAATGTCACCCAATCGTCCTGATCAGCAGAGACAAAACACCTCAAATAAGCCTCCAAAGTCTGATTGGTTCGCTCCGTCTGTCCATTAGTCTGAGGATGGAAAGCAGACGAAAACGACAAATCAATGCCCATCCTACTACAAAAGGATCGCCAGAACCTGGAAACGAACTGGGATCCTCTGTCTGACACAATATTCTCAGGGATGCCGTGCAAACGAACCACGTTCTGGAAAAACACAGGAACCAGATCGGAAGAGGAAGGCAGCTTAGGCAAAGGAACCAAATGGACCATCTTGGAGAAGCGATCACATATCACCCAGATAACGGACATGCCCTGAGATAGCGGAAGATCAGAAATGAAATCCATGGAGATATGTGTCCAAGGTCTCTTCGGGACAGGCAAGGGCAAGAGCAAACCGCTGGCACGAGAACAGCAAGGCTTAGCTCGAGCACAAGTCCCACAGGACTGCACAAATGACCGCACATCCCTTGACAAGGAAGGCCACCAAAAGGACCTGGCCACCAGATCTCTGGTGCCAAAAATTCCCGGGTGACCTGCCAACACCGAGGAATGAACCTCGGAAATGACTCTGCTGGTCCACTTATCCGGGACAAACAGTCTGTCAGGTGGACAAGACTCAGGCCTATCAGCCTGAAATCTCTGCAACACACGTCGCAGATCCGGAGAAATAGCTGACAAGATAACTCCATCTTTAAGAATACCAACAGGATCAGCGACTCCAGGAGCATCAGGCACAAAGCTCCTAGAAAGAGCATCGGCCTTCACATTCTTTGAACCTGGTAAATACGAGACAACAAAATCAAAGCGGGAGAAAAACAATGACCAGCGGGCCTGTCTCGGATTAAGGCGTTTAGCAGACTCGAGATACATCAGATTTTTGTGATCAGTCAAGACCACCACACGATGCTTAGCACCCTCGAGCCAATGACGCCACTCCTCAAATGCCCATTTCATGGCCAACAACTCCCGATTGCCCACATCATAATTTCGCTCGGCAGGCGAAAACTTCCTAGAGAAAAAGGCACAAGGTTTCATAACAGAGCAACCAGGGCCTCTCTGCGACAAAACGGCCCCTGCCCCAATCTCCGAAGCATCCACCTCAACCTGAAAGGGAAGTGAGACGTCAGGCTGGCACAAAACAGGCGCCGAAGTAAACCGGCGTTTCAACTCCTGGAAAGCCTCCACGGCAGCAGGAGCCCAGTTAGCTACATCGGAGCCCTTCTTGGTCATATCCGTCAAAGGTTTCACAATGCTAGAAAAATTAGCGATAAAACGACGGTAGAAGTTAGCGAAGCCCAAGAACTTCTGAAGACTCTTAACTGACGAGGGCTGAGTCCAATCAAGAATAGCTCGGACCTTGACTGGGTCCATCTCCACAGCAGAAGGGGAAAAAATGAACCCCAAAAAGGGAACCTTCTGTACACCAAAGAGACACTTTGAGCCCTTGACAAACAAAGAATTTTCACGCAAAATTTTAAAGACCAACCTGACCTGCTCCACATGCGAATCCCAATTATCAGAAAAAACCAAAATATCATCCAGATAAACAATCAAAAATTTATCCAGATACTTCCGGAAAATGTCATGCATAAAGGACTGAAAAACTGAAGGCGCATTGGAGAGCCCAAAAGGCATCACCAAGTACTCAAAATGACCTTCGGGCGTATTGAATGCGGTTTTCCATTCATCACCTTGCTTAATGCGCACAAGGTTGTACGCACCACGAAGGTCTATCTTGGTGAACCACTTGGCACCCTTAATCCGGGCAAACAAGTCAGACAACAGCGGTAAAGGATACTGAAATTTGACAGTGATCTTATTTAAAAGCCGATAATCAATACAAGGTCTCAAAGATCCGTCCTTTTTTGCCACAAAAAAGAATCCCGCACCAAGAGGGGAAGAAGACGGACGAATATGTCCTTTCTCCAGAGACTCCTTGATATATGAACGCATAGCGGTATGTTCAGGTACCGACAGATTAAACAGTCTTCCCTTAGGAAATTTACTGCCTGGGATCAAATCTATAGCACAGTCACAGTCCCTATGAGGAGGCAGTGCACTGGACTCAGACTCACTGAAGACATCCTGATAATCAGACAAATACTCCGGAACTTCCGAAGGCGTAGAAGAAGCAATAGACACAGGCAGGGAATCCCCATGAATACCACGACAGCCCCAACTTGAGACTGACATAGCCTTCCAGTCCAGGACTGGATTATGGGTCTGTAACCATGGCAGCCCTAAAACAACCAAATCATGCATTTTATGTAAAACCAGGAAACGTATCACCTCGCGGTGTTCAGGAGTCATGCACATGATAACCTGTGTCCAATACTGCGGTTTATTTGCTGCCAATGGTGTAGCATCAATACCCCTAAGAGGAATAGGATTTTCCAATGGTTCAAGAGTAAAACCACAGCGCTTAGCAAATGAGAGATCCATGAGACTCAGGGCAGCACCTGAATCTACAAACGCCATGACAGGATAAGATGACAGTGAGCAAATCAAAGTTACAGACAGAATAAATTTTGGTTGCAAATTACCAACGGTGACAGGACTAACAACCTTAGCTATACGTTTAGAGCATGCTGAGATAACATGTGTAGAATCACCACAGTAGTAGCACAAGCCATTCCGGCGTCTATGAATTTTCCGCTCATTTCTAGTCAGGATTCTATCACATTGCATTAAATCAGGTGTCTGTTCAGACAACACCATGAGGGAATTTGCGGTTTTTCTATCACATTGCACCGAATTAGGTGTCTGTTCAGACAACACCATGAGGGAATTTGCGGTTTTGCGCTCCCGCAACCGCCGGTCAATTTGAATAGCCAGTGCCATAGTATCATTCAGACCTGTGGGAATGGGAAAACCCACCATAACATTCTTAATGGCTTCAGAAAGGCCATTTCTAAAATTAGCGGCCAGTGCACACTCGTTCCAATGTGTCAGCACGGACCATTTCCGAAATTTTTAGCAATACACTTCAGCCTCGTCCTGCCCCTGAGACATAGCCAGCAAGGCCTTTTCTGCCTGAATCTCAAGATTGGGCTCCTCATAAAGTAAACCGAGCGCCAGAAAAAACGCATCAAGATCAGCCAATGCCGGATCTCCTGACGCCAGCGAAAAAGCCCAATCCTGAGGGTCGCCCCGTAAGAACGAAATAACAATTTTTACTTGCTGAGCAGAATCTCCAGATGAACAGGGTCTCAGGGACAAAAACAATTTACAATTATTCACGAAATTCCTAAACTTAAACCTGTCTCCGGAAAACAGTTCAGGAATCGGTATTTTAGGTTCTGACCTAGGATTTCTGATAACATAGTCTTGTATGCCCTGCACACGAGTAGCCAGCTGGTCCACACTTGTAATCAAGGTCTGGACATTCATGTCTGCAGCAAGCATAGCCACTCTGAGGTAAAGGGGAAGAAGAAAAAAAAAACTCAGAATCTTCTTTCTTATAATCCCTCTTCTGCAATGCATTAAACATTTAATATTGGCCTGGCAAACTGTTATGACCCCAATGGCGAGGGTCTCAGAGGAACGTGCAGAATACAAAAATCCAGCTCATAGGGCAGTGGTAACTGGGTTGACCATATATCTACTCCTAACGCCAACACTAGAAGTAGCCGGGGATCATTCCTACGTTGATTCTAGATGACACGCGCCAGCCGGAGAATCTAGCTACCCCTAGTAGAGGAAAACAAAGACCTTTCTTGCCTCCAGAGAAGGGGACCCCAAAGCTGGATAGAAGCCCCCCACAAATAATGACGGTGAGGTAAGAGGAAATGACAAACACAGAAATGAACCAGGTTTAGCACAGAGAGGCCCGCTTACTGATAGCAGAATAAAGAAAGGTAACTTATATGGTCAACAAAAACCCTATCAAAATCCACACTGGAAATTCAAGAACCCCCGAACCGTCTAACGGTCCGGGGGGAGAACACCAGCCCCCTAGAGCTTCCAGCAAAGGTCAGGATACAGATTTGGAACAAGCTGGACAAAAATACAAAACCAAAACAAATAGCAAAAAGCAAAAGGCAGACTTAGCTGATATAACTGGAACCAGGATCAGTAGACAAGAGCACAGCAGACTAGCTCTGATAACTACGTTGCCAGGCATAGAACTGAAGGTCCAGGGAGCTTATATAGCAACACCCCTAACTAACGACCCAGGTGCGGATAAAAGGAATGACAGAAAAACCAGAGTCAAAAAACTAGTAACCACTAGAGGGAGCAAAAAGCAAATTCACAACAGTGATGGGAGACTGGAGAGTCGTAGACCCAGCAGGAGAGGAAAATCCAGGGCGGTGGAATGGATTCAGATTTAAGACCTTGAATCTTACTTTTGAAATAGGACAGGTGGCTCCCATGTTAGTGGACTTCTGACTGTTATATAAAGGATGCAGAGATAAGGAACAAGCTGTCACATTCGCAGAGTCCAATAAGTATGTTTGTATAAGTTAAATAGCAAGGGGGACAAATGTATGTTGACTAGCGTAAAGCAGCATGGACAACTGTGGCCCGACACTATAGGTATAAGCTTTATGGCTACACAGATTTAAAAGCCAGACTCTCCATTAGGAAAAGGAGACATCCTTGCACAAATAAGGAGAATTGTAATCAGCTACTGATAACTTTAAAAACCCCTAAGATGAGGGATCAAAGGGTATATGCCAAAGGAGCATATGTACTAGGAAAAGAGCCAATACGAGATTTCTACATAGAAGTTCATAATAATACCAAACTAGCTCGAGAGACAGGCTATGAGGAGAAGAATAAATGGTTAGAATGGATTAAATATAGTGCAAAGAGCCTTAAAAATTAAATTGTATAGCTTGTGCAACAGCCAGACCACAGTTAGGAACTGTTTCCTTTTCCCTTCAATGATCAGGAAGATCTGGAAGGATTACAGTGTATATTTAAGTTATATAGTAAAGGTACCTTCACACGAAGCGACGCTGCAGCGATAGCGACAACGATGCCGATCGCTGCAGCGTCGCTGTTTGATCGCTGGGGAGCTGTCACACAGACCGCTCTCCAGCGACCAATGATGCCGAGGTCCCCGGGTAACCAGGGTAAACATCGGGTTGCTAAGCGCAGGGCCGCGCTTAGTAACCCGATGTTTACCCTGGTTACCAGCGTAAAAGTAAAAAAACCAAACAGTACATACTCACCTGCGCGTCCCCCAGCGTCTGCTTCCTGACACTGACTGAGCTCCGGCCCTAACAGCACAGCGGTGACGTCACCGCTGTGCTTTCACTTTCACTTTAGGGCCGGCGCTCAGTAAGTGTCAGGAAGCAGACGCTGGGGGACGCGCAGGTGAGTATGTACTGTTTGTTTTTTTTACTTTTACGCTGGTAACCAGGGTAAACATCGGGTTACTAAGCGCGGCCCTGCACTTGGTAACCCGATGTTTACCCTGGTTACCAGTGTAAAACATCGCTGGTATCGTTGCTTTTGCTTTCAAACACAACGATACACAGCGATCGGACGACCAAATAAAGTTCTGGACTTTATTCAGCGACCAGCGACATCACAGCAGGATCCTGATCGCTGCTGCGTGTCAAACTAAACAATATCGCTAGCGAGGACACTGCAACGTCACGGATTGCTAGCGATATCGTTACAAAGTCGTTTCGTGTGAAGGTACCTTAAGACTTATGTCCCCTCAGAAAAGGAAAGAAAATGCAAAACGATATCTCTTTTATTTCCCCTATTTGAGAAACCAGATATCCCACCACAGGTGATTGCTTATCTTTAGTGGCGGATTATATTGAGGTCAATCTGGGCGGTAGCCCAGGGCCCAGTGGTGTGGGGGGGCCATGGGCAACAGCTCAGATTGACCGCCACCATCAGGGCATTACTGCCATGACTGGCGTATGGGCCCGATGGGCAGAGGGGGCCTGCATCGGGCCCCGTCTCATCTGCACATGTCAATAGTTAACGGCCGCCAGCCAATTGGAGGCTGGCAGCTGAAGTCAGCTGCTGCGTGCACGTCGCCGGTGTCTGATGTCATTGTCAGTCGCCGGCGAGTGCACGCTTCAGCAGGGTGGAGGGAGCTTCGCCGAAGGAGCGCGGACAGGTGAGAAGAACTCTTTTTTTTTTATTGCGAACGGAAATCCGGGGGGCCCGAGACAGAATGCTGGACACTGGGGGCAATATGCTGGACACACTGGGGCAGATTGCTGGACACACTGGGGGCAATATGCTGGACACACTGGGGGCAATATGCTGGACACACTGGGGGGCAAAATGCTGGACATACTGGGGAAAATATGTTGGACACACTGGGGGCAGATTGCTGGACACACTAGGGGAAGAATGCTGGTAAAACTGGGGGCAATATGTGGACACACTGGGGCAGAATGCTGGACACACTGGGGGCAATATGCTGGACACAGTAGGGCAGAATGCTGGACACACTGGGGCAGAATGCTGGACACAGTAGGGCAGAATGCTGGACACACTGGGGGCAGAGCTGCTGGGCACTGGGGGCAGAGATGCTGGACATTGGTGGCAGAGATGCTGGACACTGGGGGCAGAGATGCTGGACAATGGGGGCAGAGATGCTGGACACACTGGGGGCAGGACTGGAGACAGATGGGGCAGGATTGGAGACATGGGCAGAATGTAGATACAGGGCATGATTGGAGACATGGGGCAGAATGAAAGACATGGGGCAGGATTGGAGACAGATCATGCAGAATCATGGGGCAGGATGGATATGATGGAGACTGATGGGATAGGCTGGGGAGATCATATGGGGCAGGACAGATACTCATGAGGGCAGGATGGAAGAACATATGGCTGGAGCCAGGAATGAGATACACGGGGCCAGGATGGGGGATATTATTATTACCATAGGGGCTAATTAAGGGATATTATTACTGCAGTGATGTTTTTTTTTTTTTTGAGGACACTGTTTTAACCCCTTTCTGCCAGCTGACGGAATAGTACGTCAGCTGGCAGATCCCCTGCTTTAAGGTGGGCTCTGGCGGTGAGCCCACCTTAAAGCCGCGACATGTCAGCTGTTTTGTACAGCTGACATGTGCGCGCAATGAGCGCGAGCGGAATCGCGATCCGCCCGCGCCCATTAACTAGTTAAATGCCACCGTCAAGCGCTGACAGCAGCATTTAACTAGCGCTCCCGGCCGCGCGGCCGGATGTCCTCGCTCTGCTGACCCCCGTCACATGATCGGGGGTCAGCGGTGCATTGCCATAACAACCAGAGGTCTCCTTGAGACCTCTATGGTTGTTGATGGCCGATTGCTTTGAGCGCCACCCTGTGGTCGGCGCTCAAAGTACACCTGCCTTTCTGCTACATAGAGGTGATCTATATTTCACCTCTATGTAGCAGAGCCGATCGTGTAGTGCATGCTTCTAGCCTCCTGTGGAGGCTATTGAAGCATGCCAAAATTTAATCTGGTTCAGGTATATGATGACCCCGTCGCATGACCCCGTTGCATGACCCTGTCGCATGACCCTGTCACATGACCCCATCACATGACCGGGGGGCCCACAGTGTCTGAACAGCTCGGGCCCTGGCTACCCTTAATCCACCCCTGCTTGTCTTGGTAACTATACTCGATGTAGTCTTCCAGGGCATGGGCACAACTTCGGTGAGCTCAAAGATGACTTTTGTAGAGAACAGGTCAATGTCTCCCACAGTGCTAACTACTCAGCCATATGGTCAAATCAGAGTACCCTGAGAGCGGATAAATGGTGGTTATGCGGTGATAAAAGGATAAGAGCCAGATTACCACATGGTTCCCCAGGGGATTGTGTGGTGCTCCAGCTAATCATGTCATTCCACCTGTTGTCAACAGGGACATGGCCAAAGTTACATAGTGGGAAGAGACAGAAGCGTAAAACCCCTCAAGGATCCTTCGATTCTAGCATCTACAGTACATAGATGACATTGGAGTTGGCAGGGGAGTGCCCAACGAATAAAAGGCTAGGAACCAGGTAGCAGCCAGGTGAGAAACCATAATTTAATGGGTGACTATAAATAAGAATGTAGATTGGATAAATAACTTATACTAGAGATTTGTTAATTATACCTAAGACGCAGTTAAAGGGATAGCTGAGCAATTAGAACCAACTTCTCTCATGGCTTGGCAGAATAGATTGGCACTAGCCATGCTCTTAGCAGAAAAGGGAGGTGATTTTGTTGCACCTTTATCCCTAATAATACAGCTCCTGATGGAAGTATCTCCAAAGCTCTTGATGGACTGACTGCCCGGTCTAATGAATTAGCTGAAAACTCTTGATATGATGACATATTTACTTCCTGTATTGAAGGATGGTTTGGAAAATGGTCCGGATTATTCACTTCTGTGTTGATATCTCTTACCATCATGACCAGTGTGCTAATCGTTTGCAGATGCTGTGCTATTCCATGCATTAGAGGACTTGTTCAAAGACTGATTGACTTTGCCATAACAAAACTATTATCAAGGAATGGAGACTTTGAAACCCAATGAAGGATGGAAACTTTGGAACTCTATGATAAAGCTTCCGAATATAATACTCTTCCTCAAGATTATCAATAGTCTGTTATATGAAGAGCTTCTGTGAAATCGGTCAAAGGAAATCTGTCTCTGATGCTTACAGATAAATGATTTTATTACAAGATGAGGGAATGTTAAAATAATTGTAATAATGTCCTTTCTCTTATATATATTTAAGTTTTACGTTTCTAGACTTAGAAACTTTGCTCAGCTGAAGTATTGTGAAGATTACATATGTGTGGATTTTTTTTAAATTCTAGCTGGCATTCCTTATCTAACCTAAAAATAAAGGTGTCATTCCTTTTCTTTCTCTGGTAATGTATATAAGGAATTCTTACAGTCAAGCATACGACTATCATACATAAATGGTTCGCACTAAACGGTTCGCTAGGTCTGCCACCATTGGTACGGTACAGCCAAAATTTCTTTTGTCCGTTACTCTGATTTGTTCTTTGTAGTCCTATTCTGTTATGGCATTTATGGATTCCGGCACTGCCCTGAATTTGATGGATTTTGAGTTTGCCAGGCGCTGTGGTTTTTTCTTGGAGCCCTTACAGTATCCTATTTCATTGAGAGGAATTGATGCTACACCTTTGGCCAAGAATAAGCCTCAGTACTGGACTCAATTGACCATGTGCATGGCTCCTGCACATCAGGAGGATATTCGCTTTTTGGTGTTGCATAATCTGCATGATGTGGTCGTTTTGGGTTTGCCATGGCTACAGGTCCATAATCCAGTATTGGATTGGAAATCAATGTCTGTATCCAGCTGGGGTTGTCAAGGGGTACATGGGGATGTCCCATTGTTGTCTATTTCGTCTTCCCATACTTCTGAAGTCCCTGAGTTCTTGTCAGATTACCGGGATGTATTTGATGAGCCCAAATCCAGTGCCCTACCTCCTCATAGGGATTGTGATTGTGCTATTAATTTGATTCCTGGTAGTAAGTTTCCGAAGGGCCGACTGTTCAATTTATCTGTGCCAGAACACACTGCAATGCGGAGTTATATAAAGGAGTCCTTGGAGAAAGGGCATATTCGTCCGTCGTCATCACCGTTGGGAGCAGGGTTCTTTTTTGTGGCCAAGAAGGATGGTTCTCTGAGACCTTGTATAGATTACCGCCTTCTCAATAAAATCACCGTCAAATTTCAGTACCCTTTGCCGCTACTGTCTGATTTGTTTGCTCGGATTAAGGGGGCTAGCTGGTTCACCAAGATAGATCTTCGAGGGGCGTATAATCTTGTGCGTATTAAACGGGGCGACAAATGGAAAACAGCATTTAATACGCCCGAGGGCCATTTTGAGTACTTGGTGATGCCATTCGGGCTTTCTAATGCTCCATCTGTGTTTCAGTCCTTTATGCATGACATCTTCCGAAAGTACCTGGATAGATTCATGATTGTATATTTGGATGATATTTTGGTCTTTTCGGACAATTGGGAGTCTCATGTGAAGCAGGTCAGAATGGTGTTCCAGGTCCTTCGTGCTAATTCCTTGTTTGTGAAGGGGTCTAAATGTCTCTTTGGAGTTCAGAAGGTTTCCTTTTTGGGCTTCATTTTTTCCCCTTCTACTATCGAGATGGACCCTGTTAAAGTTCAGGCCATTTATGATTGGACTCAGCCTACTTCTGTGAAGAGCCTTCAGAAATTCCTGGGCTTTGCTAATTTTTACCGTCGCTTCATCGCTAATTTTTCTAGTGTTGTTAAACCATTGACTGATTTGACCAAGAAAGGTGCTGATGTGGTCAATTGGTCCTCTGCGGCCGTTGAGGCTTTTCAGGAGCTGAAGCGTCGTTTTTCTTCTTCCCCTGTGTTGTGTCAGCCAGATGTTTCGCTCCCGTTTCAGGTCGAGGTGGATGCTTCTGAGATTGGAGCAGGGGCTGTTTTGTCTCAAAGAGGTTCTGATGGCTCTGTGATGAAACCATGTGCTTTCTTTTCTAGAAAGTTTTCGCCTGCTGAGCGCAATTATGATGTGGGCAATCGAGAGTTGTTGTCTATGAAGTGGGCGTTTGAGGAGTGGCGACATTGGCTTGAAGGAGCCAAGCATCGCGTGGTGGTCTTGACGGATCACAGGAATCTGACTTATCTCGAGTCTGCCAAGCGGTTGAATCCTAGACAGGCTCGATGGTCACTGTTTTTCTCCCGCTTCAGTTTTGTGGTTTCGTACCTTCCGGGTTCTAAGAATGTGAAGGCTGATGCCTTTTCAAGGAGTTTTGTGCCTGATTCTCCGGGAGTTCCTGAGCCGGCTGGTATTCTCAAAGAGGGGGTGGTTTTGTCTGCCATCTCCCCTGATTTGCGGCAGGTGCTGCAGGAGTTTCAGGCTGATAGACCTGACCGTTGCCCAGCGGAGAAGCTGTTTGTCCCTGATAGATGGACAAGTAGAGTTATCTCTGAGGTTCATTGTTCGGTGTTGGCTGGTCATCCTGGAATCTTTGGTACCAGAGATTTGGTGGCTAGATCCTTTTGGTGGCCTTCCTTGTCACGAGATGTGCGTTCTTTTGTGCAGTCCTGTGGGACTTGTGCTCGGGCTAAGCCCTGCTGTTCTCGTGCCAGTGGGTTGCTTTTGCCCTTGCCGGTCCCGAAAAGGCCCTGGACGCATATTTCCATGGATTTTATTTCAGATCTCCCTGTCTCTCAGAGGATGTCAGTTATCTGGGTGGTTTGTGATCGCTTCTCTAAGATGGTCCATTTGGTACCTTTGCCTAAATTGCCTTCCTCCTCTGATTTGGTTCCATTGTTTTTCCAGCATGTGGTTCGTTTACATGGCATTCCGGAGAACATCGTGTCGGACAGAGGTTCCCAGTTTGTTTCAAGATTTTGGCGGTCCTTTTGTGCTAAGATGGGCATTGATTTGTCTTTTTCTTCAGCTTTCCATCCTCAGACAAATGGCCAAACCGAACGAACCAATCAGACTTTGGAAACATATCTGAGATGTTTTGTTTCTGCTGATCAGGATGATTGGGTGTCCTTCTTGCCTTTGGCTGAGTTCGCCCTTAATAATCGGGCCAGCTCGGCCACTTTGGTTTCGCCTTTTTTCTGTAATTCTGGTTTCCACCCTCGTTTTTCTTCAGGGCAGGTTGAGCCTTCGGACTGTCCTGGTGTGGATTCTGTGGTGGACAGGTTGCAGCAAATTTAGACTCACGTAGTGGACAATTTGACACTGTCCCAGGAGAAGGCTCAACGTTTCGCTAACCGCCGTCGCTGTGTTGGTCCCCGACTTCGTGTTGGGGATTTGGTTTGGTTGTCGTCTCGTTTTGTTCCTATGAAGGTTTCGTCTCCTAAATTTAAGCCTTGTTTCATTGGTCCTTATAAGATTTCTGAAATTCTTAATCCTGTGTCATTTCGTTTGGACCTTCCAGCTTCTTTCGCCATCCATAATGTGTTCCATAGGTCGTTATTGCGGAGATATGTGGCTCCTATGGTTCCCTCCGTTGATCCTTCTGCCCCGGTGTTGGTTGAGGGGGAGTTGGAGTATGTGGTGGAGAAGATTTTGGATTCTCGTATTTCGAGACGGAAACTTCAGTACCTAGTCAAGTGGAAAGGTTATGGTCAGGAGGATAATTCCTGGGTGGTTGCCTCTGATGTTCATGCTGCCGATCTTGTTCGTGCCTTTCATTTGGCTCGTCCGGATCGGCCTGGAGGCTCTGGTGAGGGTTCGGTGACCCCTCCTCAAGGGGGGGGTACTGTTGTGAATTCTGTTCTCGAGCTCCCTCCTGTGGACATGATTGGCACTTTGGCGAGTTCTGTTCATGGACTCCCTCTGATGGCTGTGAGTGGAGCTGCTGGTTCTGAGATTCCTTCTCCAGCTGATCTCGTTTAGGCCTTGGCTGGCTGCTCTATTTAACTCCACTCAGATCGTTACTTGATGCAAGCTGTCAATGTCCTAGTACTGGTTCAGTTCTCTTGGATCTTTCAGATGACCTGTCAACTTCAGCAAAAGCTAAGTCCCTGCTAGCTTATTTGTTACCACTGTTTTTTTACCAGCTTGCTATCATGATTTTGTCCTGTTAGCTGGAAGCTCTGGGATGCAGAGTGGAACCACCGCACCGTGAGTCGGTGCGGTGGTTTCTTTTGCACACTCTGCGTGGTTTTTTGTTAGTTTTTTATGCTGACCGCAAAGATACCTTTTCTATCCTCAGTCTGTTTAGTTAAGGCTGGCCTCCTTTGCTGAAACCTATTTCATTCCTGTGTTTGTGACTTCCATCTTAACTCACAGTCAATATGTGTGTAACAACTCTGCTGGCATCACGGCATGGCCTCACATCTCTCACACTATCTTACCCACTGCTCCAGGCCATGATGTGGTTTCTGTTTTATGCCGGCTCCATGTTCTGTCTCTGCTCTCTGCATGCTTCATGGTGGCTTTGTGTATATGGGGGCGGCGCCTGAACTCTCTGGTACTTATAGCAATCAGGTGCATCTGTCTAATCTGTTCCTGACCAATTACCAAGAGGCCTCCAGTATATAGTGCAGCTCCACCCAGTGTTCTGGGCCTGTGCAATGTGTTTGCTCAGTTAGCATCTAGCTGCTGAGTTTGCCAGGCCTTGCTCTATGTTACTCCCTCGCTGGAGGCTCTACTCTGTATTTTTGCCTTGGTCTTGTTGTCCGCCCTCCAGCAGGCAGAATATCCTGGTCCCTGTGTCTTTGTCCTTGTGTCTTGTTCCTTTGCCTTGTCTGTACTTAGTCTTATCTCTGTCTCCTTGTCTGTGGCTTCCTTCCCTGCTGTGTCTTTCCTTGTGTTCTCAGTCTGCTTACACTCTGCACTCTTGCAGCTCTGCCTGCTCTGTACCTTTGTGGCTTTTACCTCTGATCCGCACTCCTGCGGTTCTGCTCCGTTCTTCTCTGCTCCGCTCCCGTTGCTGTAAGAATCTCTTTCTGCAGCTCCCCTCCGCATTCCTTGCGGTTCTGCTCCGTTCATCTCTGCTCCGCTCCCGTTGCTGTAAGAATCTCTTTCTGCAGCTCCTCTCCGCATTCCTTGCGGTTCTGCTCCGTTCATCTCTGCTCCGCTCCCGTTGCTTTAAGAATCTCTTGCTGCAGCTCTTCTCCACATTCCTTGTGGTTCTGCTCTGCTTTGCTTTAATTGCTGCACTATCTCTTGCTGCTCTACCTGTTCCTTCATTCTCCCTTCCTTCTGGTTTATTTCCATACCTACATCTCCTGTGTGAACAGGTCCTACCTGTTCCTTCATATTTCATATCCGTTTCCGCACCACCTGTGTGAACAGGTCCCTACCTGTTCCTCCTAACTACATATCCGTACCTGCACCTCTAGTGTGAACAGGTCTCTACCTGTTCCTTCTTACACCACATCAACCAGTCCTGTGTTCTCTGCCGTGCCTGCCAATCCAGTGTTCCTGCCAGTCCTACCGTTCCTGCCGTGCCTTCCAGTCCTGTGTTTCCTGCCGTCCCTGCCAGTCCTGTGTTCCTGCCAGCCCTGTGTTCCCTGCCGTGTCTCTGCCAGCCCTGTGATCTCTGCTGTGTCTCTGCCAGCCCTGTCTCAGCCGTGCCAGCCTACTCATCTGAGTTTCAGCTGTGCTCTTCTGCCAGTCCTGCCTGATGCCCGCACCAATCTTGGTATTCCTGTCTCCCAAGTGGGATCAGCAGCCACAGCCAGACACCACCCTGGAGTAGCACCTGGCAGCTGCCTGCTGCACAAGCCTGACCTCACCATCGGGGGTGTTGTGAACTCTGTTTTTGGGCTCCCTCTTGTGGTCACAAGTGGTACTGTGTGAGTGCTGTCTTTGGGCTCCCTCTGGTGGCTCTTTGTGTCATTCTGCAGGTCTGAGGCTGGATCAGCTGTCTCGTTATCTGTTAGCTGGTTTCCTATTTAGCTCACCTGGACTTTCAGTGTTTGCCTGCTGTCGATGTATTCAGTGCTATTTTGATCTCTCCTGAATTCCTTCGCTATCAGTCTCTCCAAGAGAAGCTAAGTTTTCTGTTTGGTTATTTTTTGCTCATCAGTGTTCAATATGTTTTTTGGTTATTTACTTGTCCTTGTCCAGCTTGCTAATATGTGATTTCCTTGCTTGCTGGTAGCTCTAGGGGGCTGAGTTTCTCCCCTCACACCGTTAGTTGGTGTGGGGGTTCTTGAATTCTCAGCGTGGATATTTTGTATAGGGTTTTTTACTGACCGCACAGTTCCCTGCCTGTCTTCTGCTATCTAGTATTAGTGGGCCTCATTTGCTGAATCTGTTTTCATTTCTACGTTTTGTATTTTCCCCTTACCTCACCGTTATTATTTGTTGGGGGCTTCCTATATCTTTGGGGTCATTTCTCTGAGGCAAGTGAGGTCTTATTTTCTCTATAGGGGTAGCAAGTTTCTCAGGCTGCGTCGAGACGTCTAGGAATTTAGGCACGTTCACCGGCTACCTTTAGTGTGTTTGTTAGGATCAGGTTGCGGTCAGTCCAGTTACCACCTCCCTAGAGCTTGTTCTATGTTCAGTAACTTAGCTAGTCCATTCTGTGATCCTCAGCCACTAAGGATCATAACACGGGGGCTCCAGTGAAAACCCAGGCAGCTGTCACAGTCACGCCCCTTCCAGGGTAGTCTGGTTTGTGGCATAGTGGGGCCACAAACCCCCCGAGCTCACGCCCTCCAGTCAGGGCGTGAGCGTGACAGTTTGCACAGGCCATGGCCTCCGCTGTATCCCATGTCCTGCCGCTCGTAGAGCATGATGAACTTTCTCTCTGCCCGTATGAGCAACCTGATAAATTTGTTCCACCAAGGGTGGTTCAGATTGAAGAGACATCTGACCCAATTATAGTCTCTAATGCTCTCTTCAAGCAACTTCAGGCCTATGAGGAGGAGCACTACCCAGCTGACCCACCTATGTTCTATGGGAATCCTGAAGAATGCCAGGGGTTCCTGAAACAGTGCTTACGCTACATCCTGCAGCATGCAGCTTGTTTTCCCTCTGACTGGGTCAAGGTGGGTTACATCATGTCCTACCTGGCCGAAGATGCTCTAATATGGATAACTCCCCTCTGGGAAGCAGGGGATCCTATCGTCATGAACCTAGGGGCCTTCCTGGTGGCCTTCCGTAGAGTCTTTGACAAGCCTCGTCCTGCTACTCCTGTGAAGTCTTCCCCATCTAGATCCGAGAGGTGCTCCAGACAAGCGAAACCCGTGAAGAAACCCCCACGTCAAGCCATGACCGTCTGTGACCCTCCAGTTCCTCTACCCGTTAATGCAGCTACCCGTGTGAAGCCTAAGAAGGTTGATGAGAGTGGGCTGGCAAAGCAGCAGCCCGAAATCAGCCATAAGAAGGGCATACAATGTCGCTGCTGTTGTGAGGAACACCTTGATGGCCTCAGTCCAGGGGATGTAAAGCTCCAAAGCCCTGGGCCAGTAGGAGAGGCTGCCCCTGGCGAGAGTACTTCCTCTCCATCTAAGTTAATGACTGTTTCACTGCCTTCCGGGAGCTTTGGTGTGTTTAAGCCGCCTATCATATGGAGTCGGTGTATGGTCTCCGTTTTACAGCTCCAGAACCCGGTGTGGGCGTTGCCTGATAATGGCCGAGCCCTGCTAAAGAGCAGTCTAGTCCTGCAAGGACAACTACAGCTCCAAGTTGGAGCCTTATACACGAAGAAGTTTGTTTTCCGTATGCGGTCTGTTATGCCCATGGGTCATTCTGAGCCAAGGACTCTACCACCTGCTCTGGTCAAGAGTTCCAGTAAAGTGCTTCATTTGAACTTACCCAGTCTTGAGAAGTGTCTGGTTCCCATGCATCAAAGACACTCAGCAGTGACATCTTCTTCAGCTGGTCTGCTAGTCGAGGAGTCAAGGTGTGCTGACGTCACCCAAGATGGGGTAACGGTGAGGATGTCTCCTCTCCACATATCTCCAGCGACTATACCAGTAAACAGTTAGTCGTCGAGTCAAGGTGTGCTAATGTTACCGAAGATGGGAAAGCGGTGACGATCTCTCCTCACATCTCCTACGACTCTACTTGTAATCCGTTCCTAGGAACATCCCCGCCGTTTGGACGATTTCTTCTGGATAACGGGCAGAAGATGGTTCCTATGTTTATACCTTCAGCGTCCTTGTGGCCGGCTGGTGAAGACTTCAAAACAGAAGTTGGTTCACCTCAATTTTTCTCTGACCCGGTGGAGCTGATGCTCTCCACACTCATCTCTAATGACTTTTCCTGTGTTCAGTACTCTAGAACATCTCTGCTACCTGAAAGTTTGTCTCTGGATATCGGGCAGAAGGTGTATCCTGTGAGTATTCCTTCGGCTTCCATGTGGCCGGCTGGTGAAGATAACAAGTCGGTAGCTTCCAAGTCCCTGCTTCTTGTCTACCCTGAGGAAATGGTCCAGTCCATTGAGAAAGCTAACCCCATTGGGTACAATGAGACTTTGCTATCCAAGATTTCTGATAAAGCTAACCCTGCAGAGCACAAAGAGACTTTGTTTTCTGAGATTCCTGGTGGCCCGCCTGCCTTATTCTACTCTGAAGATGTCATGTTGGCCAGGACTATGTGTGCTCCTATCCTTCTTCTACAAGTTATTCTGGCGGGCTTGAAGAAGAGGGGCCGTAAAGGGGGGGGGGTACTGTAACAAACAAAGCGTGGCTTCACGCGTTTTGTTGGCATTACGGCATGGCCTCACATCTCTCACACTATCTTACCCACTGCTCCAGGCCATGATGTGGTTTCTGTTTTATGCCGGCTCCATGTTCTGTCTCTGCTCTCTGCATGCTTCATGGTGGCTTTGTGTATAGGGGGCGGCGCCTGAACTCTCTGGTTCTTACAGCAATCAGGTGCATCTGTCTAATCTGTTCCTGACCAATTACCAAGAGGCCTCCAGTATATAGTGCAGCTCCACCCAGTGTTCTGGGCCTGTGCAATGTGTTTGCTCACTTACCGTCTAGCTGCTGAGTTTGCCAGGCCTTGCTCTATGTTACTCCCTCGCTGGAGGCTCTACTCTGTATTTTTGCCTTGGTCTTGTTGTCCGCCCTCCAGGAGGCAGAATATCCTGGTCCCTGTGTCCTTGTCCTTGTGTCTTGTTCCATTGCCTTGTCTGTACTTAGTCTTATCTCTGTCTCCTTGTCTGTGGCTTCCTTCCCTGCTGTGTCTTTCCTTGTGTTCTCAGTCTGCTTACACTCTGCACTCTTGCAGCTCTGCCTGCTCTGTACCTTTGTGGCTTTTACCTCTGATCCGCACTCCTGCGGTTCTGCTCCGTTCTTCTCTGCTCCGCTCCCGTTGCTGTAAGAATCTCTTTCTGCAGCTCCCCTCCGCATTCCTTGCGGTTCTGCTCCATTCATCTCTGCTCCGCTCCCGTTGCTGTAAGAATCTCTTGCTGCAGCTCTTCTCCACATTCCTTGTGGTTCTGCTCTGCTTTGCTTTTATTGCTGCGCTATCTCTTGCTGCTCTACCTGTTCCTTCATTCTCCCTTCCTTCTGGTTTATTTCCATACCTACATCTCCTGTGTGAACAGGTCCTACCTGTTCCTTCATATTTCATATCCGTTCCTGCACCACCTGTGTGAACAGGTCCCTACCTGTTCCTCCTAACTACATATACGTACATACGTACCTGCACCTCTAGTGTGAACAGGTCTCTACCTGTTCCTTCTTACACCACATCAACCAGTCCTGTGTTCCTGCCAGTCCTACCGTTCCTGCCGTGCCTTCCAGTCCTGTGTTTCCTGCCATCCCTGCCAGTCCTGTGTTTCTGCCAGCCCTGTGTTCTCTGCCGTGTCTCTGCCAGCCCTGTGTTCCCTGCCGTGTCTCTGCCAGCCCTGTGATCTCTGCTGTGTCTCTGCCAGCCGTCTCAGCCGTGCCAGCCTACTCGTCTGAGTTTCAGCTGTGCTCTTCTGCCAGTCCTGCCTGATGCCCGCATCAATCCAGGTATTCCTGTCTCCCAAGTGGGATCAGCAGCCACAGCCAGACACCACCCTGGAGTAGCACCTGGCAGCTGCCTGCTGCACAAGCCTGACCTCACCATCGGGGGCTCCAGTGAAAACCCAGGCAGCTGTCACAGTCACGCCCCTTCCAGGGTAGTCTGGTTTGTGGCGCAGTGGGGCCACAAACCCCCCGAGCTCACGCCCTCCAGTCAGGGCGTGAGCGTGACAATGTGTGGAGGGCTGCCTATTTCTTTGGGGAATTTCTCTGAGGCAAGGTAGGCTGTATTTTCTATCTTTAGGGGTAGTTAGCTCTTAGGCTGTGAAGAGGCGTCTAGGCAGCGTCAGGAACACTCCACGGCTATTTCTAGTTGTTGTGATAGGATTAGGGGTTGCGGTCAGCAGAGCTCCCACTTCCCAGAGCTCGTCCTGAATTACTAGTTTGCTCATCTGGTCATTTCTAGTGCTCCTAACCACCAATTCAATCATAACAGTTCTCGGTCAGAGATGACTGATGCTGCTTAAAGGGGCCCACTGGGGTGATGTTATGGCAGCTACGATGGCATTGCTTCCCACAGGTGAAGCTGGGTCCCCAGGGCTCCCGGTGTATAGATGAAGATGGTTGATGGTGTAGTAAGAAACAGAGGACACAGGTTTGCAGTCTTTTTACCAGATTTACTGATGAATTCAGGCAGTCACAGTCCAGGGAACCAGATCACAGGTACAGGTAGGGTCCAGCCAGCTTGGAAGCGAGTTGGGAGTCCCCTTTACCAGGAGGAGTTAGAAGCATTCCCTCTAGTGCTGTGGTATAGTTCCTTGTTGCCCTTGGCCTCTCACAAGGTCCTCACGTGTTCTCTCTGTCCTCCTTGTAGATAGGACACTAACCTGTATGACAGGTGGCTCGAGCCTTTTTACAGGGTCTCTATCATGACCCAGGCTCTATGCGACAGCTGTGTCTCCAGGTGTCAGGGTTGACAGGTGACATATAATCCAGCTGTCCTGCCGGTTTCTGCTGTGAGCCGTGGAGTTTCTCACAACCTCGGTGTTCCAGCTACCAGTGTCTGTGCTCTGTAGGGAGGTAGCCCAGTTGCAGCTGTCCTCCCCAGTTCTCACTCTCCTGTGCTTCACTTCTTCTACACGCTCTCTAAAAATCGCTCGGCTTTCTCTTTCTTGCTTTCATTCCAGGAGCGGCAGCACTTCTCGTGGCTGCATGGCCCTCTGCTCCCTTCTCCTCTGCCTCTCACACAG
Organism: Ranitomeya variabilis; assembly: GCF_051348905.1. Taxonomy (NCBI): domain Eukaryota; kingdom Metazoa; phylum Chordata; class Amphibia; order Anura; family Dendrobatidae; genus Ranitomeya; species Ranitomeya variabilis. Next base: position 885,517,253 of record NC_135233.1, read on the forward strand.
GAACTAACTGACTTTCCCTCCAGACCAGAATATATATAGGGGAGCCACCCACAAGCTGGATCAGAGCTACCCCTTCTGGCCTGGAGTGTGAACATGTTGCATGCTTGTGTGTACCTGGTAAAGAAGATTCTTCCTCACTTCCAAGCATGACATTACTCTCCCCATGAGGAAAGCAATGTCACTGTGACTACCAGGAACCTGGGGTGTCACACTTGCATTGCGTTCGATAGGAAAATGCTTTTCCAGGAGAATTTCCTTGACACAAGCAACACCCAATGGGAATGTCTCATGGAAATTCTGTATATAGACCTTTGTACAGATTAAATCCTCATCCTTTGCTGCTGTATCCAGCGTCAAGATGGATCTTCGCATGGAGAGTTTCTATCGGAATCTGGATTTGGATGTCAACTTGCTTCTTGCCTTTGCATTTGCTTGTGAGCAAGAAAGGAAAAGAGAAAGACGGAGAAGATGTCATCGGCACTTTTGGCAACACCCCATTGTTGAAGTCCGAAAGAGCCATGAAGCCTACCACTCCTTATTCAGTGAGCTCCATGAAAACCCGGATAAATATTTTGAGTACACGAGGATGTCTCAAGAGAGCTTCAGGGATTTGCTGCTTCGTGTACAAGGAGTCATCAGCAGGCAGGACACACAGCTACGTAGAGTGATTCCTGCTGAGGAACATTTGCTGGTGACACTAAGGTACGTAATATTTGAAAAGAACCGCCTGTCATAAATATTATTGTTCTGCCATGTACTTAATTTTTTTACCTTTTTCTGTTTGGCAAAACACCTGTCATAAATATTATTGTACTATTGTACTTAATGTTTTTTTCCTTTCTCTTTTCGGCAGATTCCTGGCTACCGGAGAGAGCTTATCATTGTTCCATTTCCAATTCCGGATTGGAATTTCAACACTTTCTGGGATTGTTGCAGACACCTGCCAGGCTTTGTGGGATGCTCTGCTTGAGGAATTTATCCCCCTACCTACCCCTGAAATCTGGCAGGAAAATGGTGAAAAATTCTGGGAAGTTTGTAATTTCCCAAAGTGTTTGGGAGCTGTGGACGGAAAACATATTAGAATTACCAAACCGGCGGGAACTGGATCAGAGTACTTTAATTGTTAAAAATACTTTTCTATAGTGCTCATGATGATTGCAGCTGCGGACTGTAGATTTGTCGCTGTGGACATTGGGTCTTCTGGATGAGGTAATGACTCACGGACATTTAAAAACTCGGACATGGGCAAACTCTTGCATGGGAACAATTTCAATTTTCCACTGCCACGACCTCTTCCCAACTGTGAAGGCCCGCCAATGCCAGTTGTTGTGGTTGGGGATGAGGCTTTTCAGATGTGTGCAAACCTCCTTAAACCATACTCCAGTTGGGACTTCACACAAAAATAATTTTTAAGTACCGACTGACAAGGGCACGAAGAACTGTTGAGTGTGCCTTTGGTTTGCTAGTATTGAAATGGCGCATTTTGAGAACAGCCATTAATCTCAAAATTGATACAATCGATGAGGTTGTCAAAGCGTGTGTGGTTCTGCACAGCTACATCATGGCTAAGGAGTGACTCAACGTAGAACTTGATGAACCTGTGCGAAACCGGCTAAATAAGATTAAAATAGAAAAATCTCCGGGTCCGGATGGCATACACCCACGAGTACTAAGAGAACTAAGTAATGTAATAGATAAACCATTATTTCTTATTTTTAGGGACTCTATAGCGACGGGGTCTGTTCCGCAGGACTGGCGCATAGCAAATGTGGTGCCAATATTCAAAAAGGGCTCTAAAAGTGAACCTGGAAATTATAGGCCAGTAAGTCTAACCTCTACTGTTGGTAAAATATTTGAAGGGTTTCTGAAGGATGTTATTCTGGATTATCTCAATGAGAATAACTGTTTAACTCCATATCAGCATGGGTTTATGAGAAATCGCTCCTGTCAAACCAATCTAATCAGTTTTTATGAAGAGGTAAGCTATAGGCTGGACCACGGTGAGTCATTGGACGTGGTATATCTCGATTTTTCCAAAGCATTTGATACCGTGCCACACAAGAGGTTGGTACACAAAATGAGAATGCTTGGTCTGGGGGAAAATGTGTGTAAATGGGTTAGTAACTGGCTTAGTGATAGAAAGCAGAGGGTGGTTATAAATGGTATAGTCTCTAACTGGGTCGCTGTGACCAGTGGGGTACCGCAGGGGTCGGTATTGGGACCTATTCTCTTCAACATATTCATTAATGATCTGGTAGAAGGTTTACACAGTAAAATATTGATATTTGCAGATGATACAAAACTGTGTAAAGCAGTTAATACAAGAGAAGATAGTATTCTGCTACAGATGGATCTGGATAAGTTGGAAACTTGGGCTGAAAGGTGGCAGATGAGGTTTACCAATGATAAATGTAAGGTTATACACATGGGAAGAAGGAATCAATATCACCATTACACACTGAACGGGAAACCACTGGGTAAATCTGACAGGGAGAAGGACTTGGGGATCCTAGTTAATGATAAACTTACCTGGAGCAGCCAGTGCCAGGCAGCAGCTGCCAAGGCAAACAGGATCATGGGGTGCATTAAAAGAGGTCTGGATACACATGATGAGAGCATTATACTGCCTCTGTACAAATCCCTAGTTAGACCGCACATGGAGTACTGTGTCCAGTTTTGGGCACCGGTGCTCAAGAAGGATATAATGGAACTAGAGAGAGTACAAAGGAGGGCAACAAAATTAATAAAGGGGATGGGAGAACTACAATACCCAGATAGATTAGCGAAATTAGGATTATTTAGTCTAGAAAAAAGACGACTGAGTGGCGATCTAATAACCATGTATAAGTATATAAGGGGACAATACAAAAATCTCGCTGAGGATCTGTTTATACCAAGGAAGGTGACAGGCACAAGGGGGCATTCTTTGCGTCTGGAGGAGAGAAGGTTTTTCCACCAAAATAGAAGAGGATTCTTTACTGTTAGGGCAGTGAGAATCTGGAATTGCTTGCCTGAGGAGGTGGTGATGGCGAACTCAGTTGAGGGGTTCAAGAGAGGCCTGGATGTCTTCCTGGAGCAGAACAATATTGTATCATACAATTATTAGGTTCTGTAGAAGGACGTAGATCTGGGGATTTATTATGATGGAATATAGGCTGAACTGGATGGACAAATGTCTTTTTTCGGCCTTACTAACTATGTAACAATGTAACTATGTAACTATGTAACCTGTTTCTAACCCATTGCCAGATTACCATCATCACCCTCTGAGGACAACAAGGGAAGTGGCTCAAATGAGGGAGACATTTGCTGCCTACTTTGTTTCTGATATTGGATGTGTGGCATGGCAAGATGAAATGGTTTAGTAAAATGTTCCTGTAATGTTATGTAATGTTATGTACCTGGAATGTTAAAATGTACCTTTAAGGTTTGCTGACAATAAAACACCTCTAGTGAAACATCTGTTCCAAGTGCCCTCTACATTACAATACTTAGTTTTATAAGGTGGTCACTGGGTCACAACTACAGTCTTTATTCCACTCCCTTTCTCATGCAGATTGGGTATAATCCACTCCCTGTTTCATGCAGATTGGGTTATGTCACCCATGCTTTACACTACACCTCTTCTCTCTGTCAGTGCTACAGTAGGTGACGTCGGATTAGCTCCATCATCTCTTCAGTCTGCATTAATCAATAGTCCAATAGATTAATGCAGACTGAAGATACGATGGAGCTAATCAACCTCATATCTTTACTCACCTGCCCGTGTGTCAGAACTAGTGAACTCAGGATGCAGAAAACCCATGTAGTAAACATGGCAGCATCACAGGTGCAAAAGACTGATGACATGACTGCTCATAGTCTGCCAATTCATGGAGGTGTGATTGCTCAGTGTCGTTCTGAGCAGTGGTCTCATCAGTGTTTTTTAACCATGTTTAATTCAAGGGTTTGCTGAATTCTGAGTGCACTAGTGCTGACACCTGGACAGGTGAGCATTGCTGACCCCTGACCCTTTGTGCTGTATTATGTTTTTTTTGGACATTTTCATTCCTCTTTGTGTTTTTGCCATCTCATAGCTCCATGACAGACACAAGAGGCAAAGCTACAGTGTAAAGCAAAGAAAGAAAAGGAGGAGCAGATTGTGTCTGTCACGGAGCTATGAGGTGGCAAAAACACAAAGCGTTACACTGCAACTTTGCTTTTTGAGTGAATACTTCTATAGCAGCGACAGTGCAGTGTGTGTTGATAACGACGTGTGTGTTGACGGCACATGGTGTGTGTTGACGGCAACGGCGCAGTGTGTGTTGACGGTGACAAAAAAGACAAAGAACAAGCAGTGATAGGGGAAAAAAAGCACAAATTTATTTTACAACACAACAATTAACTTTTACGAAAGAATGAGGGCAAAATGTTATGGACCTGGGGGGTGTGGAGCTGGGATGATTGGCTAGGTGTGGATGATGAAAGGGTTCCAGGGGAAGGGCCTACTAAATGTGTGGGGTCTGGGTGGTCAGGGATGGAATTAACACATTAGGAGTGGAAGCATGGGATGGGAGAGACACATTGGAAGGGAGAGACAAACTGGACAACAGAGACACATTGGGAGGTGAGGGTGGAGGTAGTTGGGCAGTTCTGGTGCCACGACTCTTCTTTTTGGATTTCTGTCCTGTCTTAGGCGGCTGCCTTCTTGTTTTTGTGTCTCCTTGGGAGGGTGGGAGTGGTGGGTTCAGCATGGCATGCAGTCCCAGGACTCTGCATCGTGGATGTGGACGGGCGCGCAGGATCTGGACCCGGCCTAGTGGTGGCTGTGGACAGCTGTGCAGGATTTGGACCCGGCCTGGTGGTGGCGGTGGACAGCCATGCAGGATCTGGACCTGGCATGTGGTGGCGGTGGACGGCCGTGCAGGAGCAGGACTCAGCATGGTGGTGGCGGTGGACTGGCGTTCAGCAGGACCTGCCATAGTGGTGGCGGTATAGTGATGTGCAGCAGGACTGGGTATGGTGGTGGTTGTACAGTGGTATGCAGCAGAACTCGGTAAAGAACTGAAGCGGGTTAGTGGTGGCACAGGCGGAAACGCCACATGTGGCTGCTGGAAGTACCGAGTCTGCTGCATAGCCTGAATGTAAGCAGCATTGCAGGCCTACATCACATTAAGCTGGAATTCAGGCGTAAGGTGTTCCAACATGCCCCGCTCTATCGTAGTAAAAAAATGTTGTGCCGGTCTCTGAAGGTCGGCTTCCAGGTGGTCAAGGCGTTGGTTGACATCCTGGAAAAGTGTGTTTATATGGTCGAAACCACTTTCAAGTCTATCTCCGAGCGCCTTCAGGCCATACTGGAAGACCAAGCTCAACTGAAAAAACTCGAGCATGAGTGTCCTGTCCAAGGCCGCTGCTGGCGGGAAGACCAAAAAAAACAGTGGCAGAGGACTGGGACAGGGGAACACCTGAAGGACCAGCTGTCTGTTCTCCAGCCTGTGAAGCCTGTCCACTAGCTGCATCGTTGGTGGATGACTGGGACTGTTCCTTGGCTGTTCGATGAGGGGCCTCTCCAGAGGGAGATCCAGGTTCGAGGGTGCTGCTCCAGGTTCTGTGTGGAAAAGAAATGAAAAAACTTATTACAAAAAAATTACAATTGGAAAAGTGCCAACATATCCTATGGAATAGAAAAAATTAGATTAGGGAATACAACACAATGGAATACAACACAAAAATACTTACGTTCACTGAGCAAGGACAGGCCTCAGGAAATACAGCATCCTGTGGTACTTGTCTTTCCTGATCCTTGCACCACTGTGAACTTGGATCTCCTGTCTCAGGACCTTATTGAAGCGATCCTTCATCGAACACCAACGGGCTCTGACTTTGTTCACTGTGAAGGGGAAAAAAAAGAAATAGTTAAACAATGCACTTTAGACCGGGATCACTCAACCGTTTGTGATGCGAGAAACTTGCAGGAGTTTCTCGCATCACACACGGTTGTGTGATCACGGCCTACATGTTCACTGCCGCTTCAGACCACATTGCAATACTTACGAAAATCCTTTTGGACTTGTGGCATGGCGTTGTCCCAGTCATCCATCAGTGATTGGACCACTTCTTTCCACAGCCACCGAATCACCACAGCGTCCAAGTGCTGATGCTCCCGAGTGTCCCACAACGGAACTCTCTCTTCCACCAACGTTATGAGGAGGTCATTGTCAATGAATTCTTCATCCCATTGTGGAACCTAGAAATGAAAGAAAGACATTAATGCTGTAAAAATGTTGTAAAGATAAAACGCTTAAAGGGAACCTGTCACCCCCCTCAGGCGTTTGTAACTAAAAGAGCCACCCTGTGCAGCACAAATGCTGCATTCTGATAAGGTGGCTCTTTTAGTTATGCTCCCTGCATGTGCTGAAATAAGGGCACATTTTATAAGCGTTTATTTCAGCACGTGCAGGGAGCATAACTAAAAGAGCCACCTTATCAGAATGCAGCATTTGTGCTGCATAAGGTGGCTCTTTTAGTTACAAACGCCTGAGGGGGGTGACAGGTTCCCTTTAAAACAAAAACAGTCAACAAGAACAAAAAACAGTCAAGAGTACCAAAAACAGTCAAGAATAACTAAAAACAGTCAAGAATACTTACATGTCGTCTTGCCAACGGAACTTGGGCCTGAGTCTGCTGCTCCTGCTCGTCTGCACTTGAAGTGATCTGTAAAGAAAAAACATGATTTTGCCACATGTGTAAATAGTAAAACTGAATACCTACCAATCAGTAGCAATTGTACTCACTTCAGGCTCCTGTCCACTGTGTGAGGTCTGCTCTGCACTGGAGGACATGGCTATAGCTGCAAGAGAGACAGAAATGATTGCAGACTGCAGGGAGAAAAACAGACAGGCAGACATATAGCTTGTATACTCACATTTTGTAAATTTCTGAGTCTTCACAGAATCCGATTGCTTGCAATCTCTTCCAGAGGCTTGAGAGTACTGGACTTCCAGTGCTCATACCCTCTTTTTATACATCTTTGTTTGGGGGTGGCTTAAACAAGTTCCTGGACATGTTTACTCTTAAATACGCATACGTACGCAAACGCAATTATACGCATGTCCTTGCGTACCTATACGCTCCTATAGACTGTAACACGTTGTTTTGACGCACTCCATCCGCAAGTGTCCACATGCGTGTAGTCGTGGAAATTTGATGGCAACATGTTGCGTTAGCCACGCTCAGCCGCAAACGGTGAAACAACGCATGCGTAAGCATCTGCAGCTGAACGCATGCAAAAACATATTGTATTGAATAGATGATTACATAAAAAAATATGCATACATCGGTACCCGCGCTGGTATAACTACCTATAAGCAAAGTCTCCCAAAATAGCAGCAAAATGTGAAATTATATAAGAGAACAGCTATAATTCCAGAATAGTGTACTTTGAAGTTCAATGTCCGGTAGTACGGACCAGCATGCATGCGCTATCAATATGAATGCACAGTTCTTACCCCTGTCAGGAGTCCGCAAGGAGAGTAATGACGATCCTGGATGGGATCCGCTGCATGAAAGGGTCCACCGGATGCCGCTTCGCTGCCCGAACTGATAACAGACCGTTGTACCCTAATGGACGGTGCAGCGATGTCTCAGCAACTAATATAATCCCCCTCGGTGCGGGCGATGCAAACGGCGCCTGCGCAGGACCTGTGTGCCGTAGTGAGCAGCGTGACCGCGCACGTGACGGGGGATAAAGTACGGATGGCGATAAGGACCAAAAGAATAAACAACGCGTTTTGGAGACGTCTGTCTCCTTCCTCAGGTATGGTCCCTACCTCCGCATGCAAAAACATGTCCCTGCGTGCACCATGTTAAAGATATGTAAACTGGACACATGCAGATGTATGTGGATGAAACACTGCGTTCACAGACGCAAATGTGAAACCAGCCTAAGGCAGTGATATAGCCGACCCAATATCAGTCTGGATGCTGGAAGCTGCCAATCCTTTACAAACTGGCTTTTCCAAAAAGCTTTCAGTGCTTGACGAACCAAGAAGTCTTTCGCAACATCCTTCCAACCCATCAACTTAAAGTCCTCAAGTTCCTGCCACGGACGACAAACTACTGAAACTTCATCCAAGTGCCAGGAGTGACTGAATTCCTAACCAAGTCCATCTGAATGGAAACCAGATCCCACAAATGACAGGGCCACACAGTTTCTTGCTGCTCCGCGTCCGGCATGGATACCAGGCACATGGGCAGCATGAATCCAAACATAAAGATCCAAGCACCTCAAAACTAGGTGGCATAATAAAGAAACCACCAGCAGTGATACAGCCGACATGTTATTTATACACTGAACCACACTCAAGTCAGGGGCCGACTCTGAAAACTTGTGGCCCCTGTGCAAGAAATATGCATGGGGCCCCCTTCTTTTATGGCGACAAAGCTACAGATTGTTTTGTATATATATATATATATATATGTCCCACTTACTCACATCACAATCCCTTGCCCCCTCTTTGTCCTCTCCTCCCTACCCCCTCATTGTCCTCTCCCCCACATCCCATAATTGTCTTCTCCATTACATCCCATCACTATCCTATCCCCAATTCCATCATTGTCCTCTCCCAACTCCCATCATTGTCCTCTCCCCAATCCCATTATTGTCTTCTCCTCCACATCCCATCATTGTCCTCTCCCCCACATCCAATCATTATCCTCTCCCCATTGTATTGGGAATAAAAAACACTCACCTATCGGTCCGTTCCCCCACAGCATCACTTATTCTTTCTTTATAGCTGGGAACTTTACAAATTACACAGGTGTGTGCTGCATGCTTGATGTCATCAAGCCTCGTGCGCCTGTATCACATAGAAAGCGCCGGGCAGGAAGCGGAGAATGGGATCATGCAGATCCACTGACATTTTCTCTTGTAGGCAGCGGAGCTGCAGGATCTCTCCCTTCTCAGGATGCCTCTCTTATTGAGGGCAATCTGGCCACAGGCTCCGAGAAACAGGACAGTTTGGCCTCGTTATTAGCCATTCTGCTAGTGCCCCCCTCCCCCTCTGGGTTCCAGTGCAGCTACACTGGCTAGATGTCCGCCCCTGACTCAAGTCACACATAAAAAGCACTTTCTTATTCCTAAGTTTAGAGCCCCAAACTTCAAATACCATCCCTAGAGGACTCATCTCCTACAAGGTCAAGTGCCTAAAACACTCTACCCATAGGCACAATTCTGCAGGCAAAATTAAGTTTACCTAATAGAGATTGTAACTGATGAAGTCAAAGTTTCTTGACCTGTAAGGCCTCCTGTATGCTGACCTTCAAATCCATTAATTTGTCTACTGGCAAATGGGATTTCATACTGAAATAATATATCTCAATGCCCAAAAAATACAACACCGTTGACGGGCCCACCATTTCTTCATGAATCAACGGAATACCGAGACGTTGAGCTATTGTCACGGGGTTACTGCGACAGTGTGAAGCCACAAGTCCGCAGTGTCTGATTGCTTCTACTCCAGCGCTGAGAACAAGCACTTCTCCTTCATTTTAAATGTGTTTTATTTCTTCTGGCAGAACAGGGGTTAATCGGCGATGTCGGAAATCCTTGTGCTCACAGCTGAGTTTGGTTAGCCACTCTTTTTCCCTTTATAATCTGGGCTCTGTTACAAATCCTTGTCAGAGCAAGCATTTGCTGCACGGCTAAAGGAGGGAGAGGAGTTTATATGAGAAGGAGAGTTGGAGGAGTTATCTGCGACTGTTAATTGGTTTGTATGTGTGGTAATTCCCTATCCTGTTGTGAATTCCGTTCTTGGGCTCCCTCCTGTGGTCGTGAATGGTACTTTGGTGAGTTCTGTCCTTGGACACCCTCTGGTGGCTTTGAGTGGAACTGCTGATCTTTGAGGTTGGCTTTCTCAGCTGCCCTCGTTTATTGCTTCTGCTGGCTTCCCTATTTAACTCTGCCCAGGTCGTTAGTTCATGCCAGCTGTCAATGTCTCAGTACTGGTTCAGATCTCTCTTGGATTTCTCAGATGACCTGTCTACTCCAGCAGAAGCTAAGTCCTTGCTAGTCATTTGCTGTTCATCGGTTTTTGAATATATTTTTCAGTACATGCTATGTTTCTAGTCCAGCTTGCTATTATGATATTTCCTTGCTAGCTGGAAGCTCTGGGGGTGCAGAGCTGCACCTCCACACCGTGAGTCGGTGTGGAGGTCTTTTTGCACACTCTGCGTGGTTTTTGTAGTTTTTAATACTGACCGCATAGTTCCCTTTCCTATCCTCTGTCTATCTAGAGAAGATTCGGCCTCCTTTGCTAAAATCTGTTTCATTCCTGTGTTTGTCACTTCCCTCTTAACTCACAGTTAATATTTGTGGGGGGCTACCTTTACTTTGGGGAATTTCTCTGAGGCAAGGTAGGCTGCTATTTCTATCTTTAGGGGTAGTTAGCTCTTAGGCTGTGAAGAGGCATCTAGGGAGAGTTAGGTACGCTCCACGGCTATTTCTAGTGTGTGTGATAGTATTAGGGATTGCGGTCAGTAGAGTTACCACCTCCTCAGAGCTTGTCCCAGGTTTTCTGTTTTAACCATCAGGTCATTTCGGGTGCTCCTAACCACCAGGTCTATAACAGTACAGCTGGCCTACAAAGTGTTAATGCATCTCAAAAGAGGGATAAGAGAAGTTCTGAGTCAATTTTTTTTTCTTTGCAGCTTGTTTTGTCTTTCTTTTCCCCTTAACCTCTGGGTGGTTCAGGACTCAGGTGTAGATATGGATATTCAAGGTTTGTCCTCTTGTGTGGATCAACTCACTGCTAGGGTACAGAGTATTCAAGATTATGTAGTTTAGAATCCGATGTTAGAGCCTAGAATTCCAATTCCTGGTTTGTTTTCTGGGGATAGATCTAAATTTTTGAATTTCAAAAATAATTGCAGACTGTTTCTTGCTCTGAAACCCCGCTCCTCTGGTGATCCCATTCAGCAAGTAAAGATTATTATTTCTTTGTTGCATGGTGACCCGCAAGACTGGGCATTCTCCCTTGAGCCAGGAAATCCTGCATTGCTTAATGTGGATGCATTTTTTCTAGCGCTTGGATTGCTTTATGACGAACCTAATTCTGTGGATCAGGCAGAAAAGATCTTGCTGACTCTATGTCAGGGTCAGGATGAGGCAGAAGTATATTGCCAGAAGTTTAGAAAGTGGTCTGTGCTTACTCAATGGAATGAGTGTGCCCTGGCAGCAATTTTCAGAAAGGGTCTTTCTGAAGCCCTTAAGGATGTTATGGTGGGGTTCCCCACGCCTGCTGGTCTGAATGAGTCAATGTCTTTGGCCATTCAGATTGATCGGCGTTTGCGCGAGCGCAAAGTTGTGCACCATTTGGCGGTGTCCTCTGAGCGGAGGCCTGAGCCTATGCAATGTGATAGGACTTTGACCAGAGCTGAACGGCAAGAACAAAGACATCAGAATGGGCTGTGTTTTTACTGTGGTGACTCCTCTCATGCTATCTCTGATTGTCCTAAGCGCACTAAGAGGTTCGCTAGGTCTGTCACCATTAGTACTTTGCAGCCTAAATTTCTCTTATCTGTTACTCTGATTTGCTCATTGTCGTCCTACTCTGTTATGGCATTTGTGGATTCGGGTGCTTCCCTGAACTTGATGGACTTGGAGTTTGCCAGGCGCTGTGGTTTTTCCTTGGAGCCTTTGCAGAGTCCTATTCCCTTAAGGGGGATTGATGCTACGCCATTGGCCAAGAATAAACCTCAGTACTGGACTCAGCTGACCATGTACATGGCTCCCGCACATCAGGAAAATATTCGCTTTTTGGTGTTGCATAATTTGCATGATGTTGTCGTGTTGGGTTTGCCATGGTTACAGGTTCATAATCCAGTACTGGATTGGAAATCAATGTCTGTGTCTAGTTGGGGTTGTCAAGGGATACATGGTGATGTTCCTTTGATGTCAATTTCTTCTTCCACTCCTTCTGAAGTCCCTGAGTTTTTGTCGGATTACCAGGATGTATTTGATGAGCCCAAGTCCAGTGCCCTACCTCCTCATAGGGACTGTGATTGCGCTATTTATTTGATTCCTGGTAGTAAGTTCCCTAAGGGCCGACTGTTCAATTTATCTGTGCCAGAACATGCCGCTATGCGGAGTTATGTAAAGGAGTCCTTGGAGAAAGGGCATATTCGCCCGTCTTCGTCGCCGTTGGGAGCAGGATTCTTTTTTGTGGCCAAGAAGGATGGCTCTCTGAGACCCTGTATAGATTACTGCCTTCTCAATAAAATCACGGTCAAATATCAGTACCCTTTGCCTCTGTTGTCTGATTTGTTTGCTCGGATTAAGGGGGCTAGTTGGTTTACCAAGATTGACCTTTGAGGGGCATATAATCTTGTGCGTATTAAACAGGGCGATGAATGGAAAACAGCATTTAATACGCCCGAGGGCCATTTTGAGTACCTGGTGATGCCATTCGGGCTTTCTAATGCTCCATCTGTGTTTCAGTCCTTTATGCACGACATCTTCCGGAAGTATCTGGATAGGTTCATGATCGTATATTTTGATGATATTTTGGTCTTTTCGGATGATTGGGAGTCTCATGTAAGGCAGGTCAGGATGGTGTTCCAGGTCCTTCGTGCTAATGCGTTGTTTGTGAAGGGCTCTAAATGCCTCTTTGGAGTTCAGAAGGTTTCCTTTTTGGGCTTCATTTTTTCCCCTTCTGCTGTCGAGATGGATCCTGTTAAAGTTCAGGCCATTTATGATTGGACTCAACCTACATCTGTGAAGAGTCTTCAGAAGTTCCTGGGCTTTGCTAATTTTTACCGTCGCTTCATCGCTAATTTTTCTAGTGTGGTTAAGCCTTTGACTGATTTGACGAAGAAAGGTGCTGATGTGGTGAATTGGTCCCCTGCGGCCGTTGAGGCTTTTCAGGAGCTTAAACGTCGTTTTACTTCGGCCCCTGTGTTGCGTCAGCCAGATGTTTTGCTCCCTTTTCAGGTCGAGGTTGATGCTTCTGAGATTGGGGCAGGGGCTGTTTTGTCTCTGAGAAGTTCTGATGGCTCCTTGATGAAGCCGTGTGCTTTCTTTTCTAGAAAGTTTTCGCCTGCTGAGCGTAATTATGATGTCGGCAATCGGGAGTTGTTGGCTATGAAGTGGGCATTCGAGGAGTGGCGACATTGGCTTGAGGGAGCCAAACATCGCGTGGTGGTCCTGACTGATCACAAGAATCTGACTTACCTCGAGTCCGCCAAGCGGTTGAACCCTAGAGAGGCTCGATGGTCACTATTTTTCTCCCGTTTCGATTTTGTGGTCTCATACCTTCCGGGATCTAAGAATGTGAAGGCTGATGCCCTTTCTAGGAGTTTTTTGCCTGATTCTCTGGGAGTCCCTGAGCCGACTGGTATTCTTAAAGAGGGGGTGATTCTGTCTGCCATCTTCCCTGATTTGCGGCGGGTGCTGCAGGAGTTTCAGGCTGATAGACCTGACCGCTGTCCAGTGGAGAAACTGTTTGTCCCTGATAGATGGACTAGTAGGGTTATTTCTGAGGTTCATTGTTCAGTGTTGGCTGGTCATCCTGGGATTTTTGGTACCAGAGATTTGGTTGCCAGGTCCTTTTGGTGGCCTTCCTTGTCACGGGATGTGCGTTCTTTTGTGCAGTCCTGTGGGACTTGTGCTCGGGCCAAACCTTGCTGTTCTCGTGCCAGTGGGTTGCTTTTGCCTTTGCCTGTCCCGAAGAGGCCCTTGACACACATTTCCTTGGATTTTATTTCTGATCTTCCTGTCTCTCAAAGGATGTCTGTCATCTGGGTGGTTTGTGATCGGTTTTCTAAGATGGTCCATTTGGTACCCTTGCCTAAATTGCCTTCCTCCTCTGATTTGGTTCCATTATTTTTTCAGCATGTGGTTCGTTTGCATGGCATTCCGGAGAACATTGTGTCGGACAGAGGTTCCCAATTTGTTTCTAGGTTTTGGTGGTCCTTTTGTGCTAAGATGGGCATTGATTTGTCTTTTTCTTCAGCGTTCCATCCTCAGACAAATGGCCAAACCGAACGAACCAATCAGACCTTGGAAACCTATCTGAGATACTTTGTTTCTGCTGATCAGGATGATTGGGTGACCTTCTTGCCATTGGCCGAGTTCGCCCTTAATAATCGGGCTAGTTCTGCTACTTTGGTTTCGCCTTTTTTTTGTAATTCTGGTTTTCATCCTCGTTTTTCTTCAGGGCAGGTTGAACCTTCTGACTGTCCTGGTGTGGATTCTGTGGTGGACAGGTTGCAACAAATTTGGACTCACGTGGTGGACAATTTGACGTTGTCTCAGGAGAAGGCGCAACGTTTTGCTAACCGCCGTTGCTGTGTTGGTCCCCGACTTCATGTTGGGGATTTGGTTTGGTTGTCTTCTCGTTATGTTCCTATGAAGGTTTCTTCTCCTAAGTTCAACCCTCGTTTCATTAGTCCTTATAAGATTTCTGAAATTATCAATCCTGTGTCGTTTCGTTTGGCCCTTCCAACTTCTTTTGCCATCCATAATGTGTTCCATAGGTCGTTGTTGCGGAGATATGTGGCGCCTATGGTTCCTTCCGTTGATCCTCCTGCTCCGGTGTTGGTTGAGGGGGAGTTGGAGTATGTGGTGGAGAAGATTTTAGATTCTCGTATTTCGAGACGGAAGCTTCAGTACCTGGTTAAATGGAAGGGCTATGGTCAGGAGGATAATTCCTGGGTTGTTGCCTCCGATGTCCATGCTGCCGATTTGGCTCGTCCTGATCAGCCTGGGGGCTCTGGTGAGGGTTCGGTGACCCCTCCTCAAGGGGGGGGTACTGTTGTGAATTCCGTTCTCGGGCTCCCTCCTGTGGTCGTGAATGGTACTTTGGTGAGTTCTGTCCTTGGACACCCTCTGGTGGCTTTGAGTGGAACTGCTGATCTTTGAGGTTGGCTTTCTCAGCTGCCCTCGTTTATTGCTTCTGCTGGCTTCCCTATTTAACTCTGCCCAGGTCGTTAGTTCATGCCAGCTGTCAATGTCTCAGTACTGGTTCAGATCTCTCTTGGATTTCTCAGATGACCTGTCTACTCCAGCAGAAGCTAAGTCCTTGCTAGTCATTTGTTGTTCATCGGTTTTTGAATATATTTTTCAGTACATGCTATGTTTCTAGTCCAGCTTGCTATTATATTTCCTTGCTAGCTGGAAGCTCTGGGGGTGCAGAGCTGCACCTCCACACTGTGAGTCGGTGTGGAGGTCTTTTTGCACACTCTGCGTGGTTTTTGTAGTTTTTAATACTGACCGCATAGTTCCCTTTCCTATCCTCTGTCTATCTAGAGAAGATTCGGCCTCCTTTGCTAAAATCTGTTTCATTCCTGTGTTTGTCACTTCCCTCTTAACTCACAGTTAATATTTGTGGGGGGCTACCTTTACTTTGGGGAATTTCTCTGAGGCAAGGTAGGCTGCTATTTCTATCTTTAGGGGTAGTTAGCTCTTAGGCTGTGAAGAGGCGTCTAGGGAGAGTTAGGTACGCTCCATGGCTATTTCTAGTGTGTGTGATAGTATTAGGGATTGCGGTCAGTAGAGTTACCACCTCCTCAGAGCTTGTCCCAGGTTTTCTGTTTTAA
Organism: Ranitomeya variabilis; assembly: GCF_051348905.1. Lineage (NCBI taxonomy): Eukaryota > Metazoa > Chordata > Amphibia > Anura > Dendrobatidae > Ranitomeya > Ranitomeya variabilis. The sequence continues at coordinate 885,532,826 of NC_135233.1, forward strand.
CCATCAGGTCATTTCAGGTGCTCCTAACCACCAGGTCTATAACACTATCCTTCTCTATTTTGGTTTATTCCCCTACCTCCATGCCCAGATGCATTCCTCTGTTATATGTGAGTGAATATTTTGTATGCCTGGAGTTTTTTGTTAACCCTTGTTTGTGTTGCCTTGTTTGTCGGGTTGGTGTACTACGGTGCACAGTAGTGCCCCTCTTCCCTGGGTGCGGGAAGAGAACAGACAGAGAGCTAACTCAGGAGATAAGGCAAGGGTGGAAGCCCCAGCATCTTCACCTGCAGAAGTATCTAGGGCACCACCTAGGGTCAGGGAAGGAGCCACTGGTCACCCGACTGCTGTGTTGTGACAGCCATCTATTCTATCATCCTGAGCAGTGACGCACAAATTGGGTATCCCGCTGGTCTAATACAAAAGAAATCATCTACGTAATGTAAGACTGAGTCCAAACTGGACTCTTCTTTCACTAACAATTCTATGAAACAGCTAAATATTTAAAAATAAGCACAAATTGAACTACCCATAGGCAAACAACAATCGATATAAACAACCTAACAAATTAAAACTCTCCGGATGCACCTGAAGCAACTGAAACATGGGCTCAATGTTCGTTTTAGCCATTAAAGACCCCATCCAAGCCTACGCATCCACTTAACTGACTTTCAAAATGTACATATGAAACAGACACCAACTCTGGGTTTATACCATCATTAACCGATGTGCCAGCAGGATACCACAAATGGTGTATCAACCTAAATTTATTAGGCTCCTTTTTCATACCGGAAAAGGATGCTGCAGTACTGGCAGTGCCCCCAATACTCCCAGGAAAGGACTGCAAAGATGATTTTGGGGCCGCCATTAGGCACCACCATAGTGGCTTACCCTGATAAGCCTGGTCCTGAAGATCCAGAGGTCCCTCGTAGAAGAGGGTGTACTATCATGGAGTTACCATGACAGGGTGGAGCCAGAAGACGGCAGTGTCTGATAGAGCTGGGGAAGGAGCAGAGAAGAAGCATATTTCCTTAATTTTAAATGTGTTTATTTCTTCTGGCAGAACAGGAGTTAATCTGCCATGTTGGAAATCCCTTTGCTTACAGCTGTGGTCAGCTAGCCACTCCTTTTCCCTTTGATATGGAAGGGTTAATGTTTTGCTTCTATAGCTAGAATTTGCTAGAATTTGTTCTTATAATGTAGTAGTGTTGTAGTCTCCAATTCAAGGATTTTATACATCTTAACTTATATGTTTTCAATAGTCAGCAAACATGTTCTGGGCACATGGTAAATAAAAGTCAGCATGACCGGGGTAACAGGGGGGGCTACATGAGTTACATTTGCTGTAAATGATATAAAAAACTGTCTCTTATTCCATTAAATCAGAAAAGTGATTTGCTCACAACCTGTGTGCATTCCTTCCTCCAAGCGCACTTGTCAATTAAGGGCGTAACTTCTTAATTCGGCCTCACTGGTGATCTGGCATATCTGACTTTGGGTCAGAACGAAAACAGCTACAACACCTTTATAATCTAGGCTCTGTTGCTAATTCTCGCCAGAGCTAGCATTTGTTGCATGGCTATCGGTAGGAGAGAAGTACATATGGGAAGGAGAGTTGAAGGAGTTATTAGTGACTATTGCTTTTTTTGTATACATTGTAATTCCTTATCATTCTCTGTTTTTGTTAATTCCCTTACCTTCACACCCCGATACATTCCTCTGTTACATGTGAGTGAATATTTTGTATGCCGGGAGTTTTCAGTTATCCCTTGTCTGTGTAGCCTTGTTTGTTGGGTTGGTGTACTACGGTGCACAGTACAGCCCCCTCTTCCCTGGGTGGAGGAAGGGAACAGACAGAGGACTAACTTACAAGGTAAGGCAAGGGTGGAGGCCCCGGCATCTTCGCCATCTGAAGTATTCCGGGGAGCAGGGCAATCTAGGGCGCCCCCTAGTGTTAGGGATAGGGAAGGAGCCCCTGATCCCGGGTGACTCGACAGCTGTGTCGTGACAATTATTTTTTCAACTGGCTAACACTGTACCAAACCCCATTTTTTCTTTGAACTAAACGGAGGATACCAGAATGTACCGTACATTTATGGAACTAAAAGATCTTCTGAAACCATTCCTGAGGAAGGGACCTGAGAAGTCCCGAAAGCTTGCTTTCTAACATTATTTATTTTATTTTTGTTAGCCATTAAAAGATATTATAACTACAAGATTATCTTGTTTTTTCCCATTGAGAGCATTAATTTTTCAACTGGCTAACACGGTACCAAACCTCCATTTTTTTATTGTAGTCATAGTGGCATGGAATACTTGAACACTTTCACACATATTAACTTTAACTCGTGTTGGTCAATATTAACTTTACAGAGACCATAGGTCATTGTTAGCTTGACACTGACCACTTCACCTACAGAAAAAAAAAATAAGAACAACACACAACAGTAAAGTTCATCAACTTTCTGGATGAAGGAACATGCTCCACACCTCTCTCTAGTATAAACCTTACCATTCTGGCCTCTTCACATACAAGTGCTTCACAATAAATTAGATCATCAAAAAGTTAATTTATTTCAGTTCAATACAACAAGTGAAACTCGTATATTATATAGAGTCATTACAAACAGAGTGATCTATTTCAAGTGTTTATTTCTGTTAATGTTGATGATTATGGAAAACCCAAAAGTAATTATTTCAGTAAATTAGAATAATTAACAAAAACACTTGCAAACGCTTCCTAAGTGTTTAGACAGGTCCCGTAGTCTGTTTCAGTAGGCTCCACAATCAGGAGGAAAACTGCTGACTTAACAGATGTCCAGAAGGCAGTCATTGACACACTCCACAAGGAGGGTGAGCCACAAAAGGTCATTGCTAAGCTGGCTGTTCATCGAGTTCTGTATCCAAGCATATTAATGGAAAGTTGAGTGGAAGGAAAAGTGTGGTAGAAAAAGATGCACAAGCAACCGAGATAACCGAAGCCTTGCAAAGATTGTTAAGAAAAGGCCATCCAAAAATTTGAGGGAGATTCATAAGGAACAGACTTATCCATGACATGGGCTACAAGTGTCAGATTCCTTGTGTCAAGCCACTCGTGACCAATAGATAACACCAGAAGCGGCTTACCTGGGCCAAAGAGAAAAATAACTGGACTGTTGCTCAGTGGTCCAAGGTGTTGTTTTCATATGAAAGTAAATTTTGCATCTCATTTGGAAATCAAGAACCCAGAGTCTGGAGGAAGAGAGAAGAGGCACACAATCCAAGATGCTTGAGGTCTAGTGTGAAGTTTCCACAATCAGTGATGGTTTGGGGAGCCATGTCATCTGCTGGTGTAGGTTCACTGTGTTTTATCAAGACCAAAGTCAGTGCAGCCATCTACCAGGATATTTTAGAGCACTCCATGCTTCTCTCTGCCGACAAGCTTTTTGGAGATGGAAATTTAATTCTCCTGCAGGACTTGGCACCTGTCCTCACTGCCAAAAGTACCAATGCCAGGTTTAAAAACAACAGTATTGCTGTGCTTGACTGGTTAAAAGCTCTGATGAAACTCACTGTTTCTTTGCAAGTGAAAATCACTGATGTCTGAATGAGCCCAAAGGCAGGAAATTACCTCCATAAACTCACAGGTCCAGTGTAGCTCCCCAGCCCTTGCTGCGCATACTCTCATCCTAAGCACTGGCTCTAGTTGTCCTCCCACAATACAATTGTGGGTAACCAATGGGTTATTATGGCCATAAGTTGAACTTCATATGGGTACTGCAATTTTGCTGTATACTGCAATAGATTGGTATTGCAGTATATAGTATTAGCAATCGAATAATCACAGTTTCAAGTCCCCAAACTAAAAACTAAAATAAAAAATTTGAAAAAAGTTTTGTAAAATCTGAAAAGAAAAATTGGAATCACACGCTTTCATCCATTAAAAAATAGCATCAATAAAAACGTCAGCTAGCCATGCAAAAAACAAGCCTTCACAGACAATAAAAATGAAAACATTATGGGTCTCCAAAATTGGAGACAAAAAAAGTATATTTTTTTACAAATTTCTGAGATTTAAAAAAGAAACAATATAAGGTTGGCAGCGCCGTAAAATGTTACTGGCCTGAAAAATTATTGTGCAAAAGAACAATGAACCCTGTAAAACAAAACCCCCCAAATAATTGAGGAATTACATTTTTTTCTGTCACAATTTCACCACACTTGGATTTTTTTTCCATTTTCAAGTACATTTTATGGTTAAATGAATTACGTCATTCGAAACTACAGCTTGTCCTCCAAAAATAAACCCTTGTTTGGCTTTGTTAATGGAAAAAATGAGTTTTGACTCTGGGTACAAAGGGTTGTATAAAAGGAAATGCAAAGATGGAAAAATCACCCAGTCAGGAAGAGGTTATGGGTGTGTATGTCTTAGCCACAGCACAATCACATTTTGGCCAAAAAATGCAGTGACATATGCTTACACCACAAAGCAGTATGGCATTCAATTTGGTGGTTAATTGGCATGCAAAAACAGGCAAAATTGTGGGGTCATAACTAGGGTTGAGCGACCTTTAGTTTTTTAGGGTCGAGTCGGGTTTTGTGAAACCCGACTGTCTTAAAAGTCGAGTCAAGTCAAATCGGCCGACCGCCGTGAAAAGTCGGGTTTCGGACGAAACACGAAACCCAATGAAGGAATTTTTTTTTTTTTTTTTTTTTTTCTCTCTCTCTCTCTCCCCTCCGTCCCAGCACAGAAAATTTCGTATTGCACATTACAAATCCCTACTGCGCACAAGCGATAACATGACGATAGGCGTTCACTCCCCTAAGACCTATGTCATCACTCTGTCCACGCTCATTCATTGGCTGAAAAAATGGCGCTAAACACGTCATACGAAACGCGACTTTGGCGCCAAGATCGCGTACCGCATGGCCGACCCCGCACAGGGATCGGGTCGGGTTTCATGAGACGCCGACTTTGCCAAAAGTCGGCGACTTATGAAAATGAACGACCCGTTTCGCTCAACCCTAGTCATAACCAATGGATTTAAAAACTCAAGTATTTTGTGGTAAAACTGCAATAGTCACCTTTCCATTCAAATGTATTCAGAAAGAATCATTCAGGAACTGTAATATTTGCATATGGCTGAAGAGAACACCCCTGAATCAATGTTACTGTTGGGCCCCTGGCACCCTACTTGGACACCCCAGTTGCACATACACAGACCATAAGCCTCACTTTTGTCACACATTCTTCCATGTTGTAGCCTGAAACTGGAGTTTTCTGCAATCACTTCATCCTTATCGTGTCCCTTTGGAAGCAACAGCATTTTCTACAAACTTTAATCTTTGTCAGATACATAAAGGCCCCGTCTCACATAGCGAGATCGCTGCTGAGTCACAAGTTTTGTGACGCAACAGCGACCTCAGTAGCGATCTCGCTATGTGTGACACGTACCAGCGACCAGGCCCCTGCTGCGAGATCGCTGGTCGTGTCGGAATGGCCTGGACCTTTTTTTGGTCGTTGAGGTCCCGCTGACATCGCTGAATCGGTGTGTGTGACACCGATCCAGCGATGTCTTCACTGGTAACCACGGTAAACATCGGGTTACTAAGTGCAGGGCCGCGCTTAGTAACCCGATGTTTACCCTGGTTACCAGCGTAAATGTAAAAAAAAAACAAACAGTACATACTCACCATCCAGGGCCGGACTGGGACTAAAATTCAGCCCTGGCATTTGAAGGTACACAGGCCCACTTGTCACATGGTGAATATGTAATATCTTTGTGCACCTGTAGGTCACAAGAAGTGAGGTGCGTGTAACACGACTATATAACATATAGTCACAGCTGTGCCCAGTATTACAGCTCAGTCCTATTTATTGCTCTTAGGTGCAGGAGCGGGCAAAACTGCTATTTTACACACAGATTGGGGTCTCATAGATAATGAAGATGATGCTGCGGCCTCTTCATACACAGTAGCTGATGGACAGTGATGCAAAGGGTCAGATACCAATGAGCTAATATTTATGTATTTATTTTACTCACTGATATAGCACCACAGGTCTTTACAGACGTTATCATCACTGTCCCCATTGGGGCTCACAATCTACATTCCCTATGAGTCTTTGGAATGTGGGAGGAAACCAGAGAACCGGAGAAAACCCACACAAACACGAGGAGAACATACAAACTCATTGCAGATGTTGTCATCGGTGGGATTTGAACCCACGACCCCAGCGCTGCAAAGCAACAGTGCTAACCACTGAGCCACCAAAAATCTCTACAAAGCTCTGTATTAACGCCATATCGTTACCATATAGCAGTAGATATCAGCTCTGCATAACATATAAGAGATCACAGCACAGTTACAGATAATGACTTACAGATTACTTTTCTTTCTGATTGACTCGTTCACTTTTCCCATCTTTTTCATCTGGCCTAGACCGACATGACAACTTCTCCAGCCACAACTCATCTGCAGAGATTACAACAAAGACAAATTTCACTTCTCATATTCCAGGCTCATCACCATCTATTCCCAACCTGCACAAACTCCTCATCCTGCTGATACCCCAATACTGAGCCGCTGCTGCCGTATGTGTCCCTATTACTGCCCCTGATACCCCAATACTGAGCCGCTGCTGCCGTATGTGTCCCTATTACTGCCCCTGATACCCCAATACTGAGCCTCTGCTGCCGTATGTGTCCCTATTACTGCACCTGATACCCCAATACTGAGCCGCTGCTGCCATATGTGTCCCTATTACTACACCTGATACCCCAATACTGAGCCTCTGCTGCCTTATGTGTCCCTATTACTGCACCTGATACCCCAATACTGAGCCGCTGCTGTCGTATGTGTCCCTATTACTGCACCTGATACCCCAATACTGAGCCGCTGCTGTGTGGTACAAAAACAGCACTCCTTTTACTGCCCTACATAATAATGCCACCACTGTGCCCTTTAAATAGTAATAATGCCTTTGTGCCCTCTATATGGTAAAATTGCCCTCACTAGAAAATATTAATGCACTGTGCAAATGCACTTGAAAACAGTATCCACATTTTTCCCCTAGAAAGTAATAATGCCCCTGGTGCACATGACTGCCATAATACTCTGAGTGCCCCTATAACAATGATGCTTCTTAAGTGCCCAGTTAACATCTACTAAAGTCCCCAATGTACAACTCCTTTATATACATTATGATGGGCAAACAGCTCCCCTATATACAGTATAATACACCCACAGTTACTCTATACACAATATGATGTTCCCACAACTGCAGCATTATGGGCCTTAAACTCCACTATACATAGTGTGGTGGGCCCACAGCTCCCCAATACACAGTATGGTGGGCCCACAGCTTCTCAATGCACAGTATGGTGGTCCCACAGCTCCCCTATACACAGTATATTGGGCCCACAGCTCCGCTATACAGAGTATGATGTCCCCACTGCTCCCCCAAAATACTGACTACCACAGTAGCCCTCCCCTCAGACTGTATAATGGCCTCCAAATTAGTCACCAAACTGCATAATGGCCCCCGCACATTAGCTCACAAACTGTACACTATAATGCTCCTCCACATTAGCTCCCAAACTGTATATTGGCCCCTGCATTAGTCCCCAAGCTGTAAAATGTCCCCTGCATTAGTCCCCAAGCTGTATAATGGCCCCTGCATTAGTCCCCAATCTGTATAATGGCCCCCGCATTAGTCCCCAATCTGTATAATGGCCCCCGCATTAGTCCTCAAGCTGTATAGTGACCCTTGCATTAGTCCACAAGCTGTATAACAGATGCTGAATTAGTCCCTGAATTGTATGAGGGCCCCCACAAAGTTTCAGAGTCCCACACACTACGCAGAAGGGTCTCCCATTGTTTATGATGCCCCCACATCACAGCACAAGTTTTAATAAAAAAAAAATCATATACTCATCTAACCCAGGATCCTGACAAGTCCAGTGGCAAGGCAACGCAGTGTAGCATGCGCCAGGACTCTGACGTCCCCAGCGTGCGTCGGGGCCTCGGTGGTTCTGTAGACCTGAGGCATAAAGCGGTCTGCGGTCTACAGAACAGAGAGCGGTAGTGCAGGAGATCTACTGCAGGGCTCAACTGTATATGCACATTATACATGCTGATTAATTAAGGATAGTGCAGCTTTGGGTGCACCCACTGAGGCCCAGGGTAACCGTCCACTCTGCCCCCCGGTAGCTGTGCTGCTGTATACTGTGGCTACAGACATAAGACGTCACGTTACACCAGTCACATAGTTCCCTGTATATAACTTCTGATATCTTTGCACCACTTATATCATATCCCTGATATATCCTATGCTATGTGTACACACATCAGATGCTATATACAGGATTATATGTCATGTTGTATATTACACTATGAGTACAGACATCAGATCTTATTCATCACATATTATCCTGTATATAAGATCAGATGTCTGTGCACATAGTATAGGATATGAGTGACGTATTCTCCTGTACAGTATGTGTACTATGTGCACTATGTATACTATGTGCACTGTGTATTGTATATTATGATATATGCATTGACCGATTGCTCCTGGACCAGACAAGATCTGACTCTGTCAGAGACCTCCTGCCCTGACCCCCTGCTCTGCTGACCTCATCACTGAAGCTCCTCTCAGCCCAGGCGGCTCACAGGTGACGTCCACCCTCCATCATGTGGTGTGTCTGCAATGCTGGGATGTCCGGGCCGGCACTTGTACAACTTGATGGTACAGTACAGTGCCGGGAGGCCTAAAACTGCTGCACGGGGCAGACCTGCACAGCGCCCCCTGCTTGTGTGCATGATCGCGCTGCAGAATTGAAATCAGCAGAGCCAAGGGGCGGCACAGAACAGCACAGTGCCGCCCCTTTCCTGGTCCTGCTGGTTTCATCAGTGCAGCATGATTGTGTGTGCTGTGCAGGCAAGCTAATGCTGCGCCTGCCAGACATGCACGCTGAAGAGGGAGTGGAGGTGATCGAGCGGCCCATTAGAGGGACCGGCCGTTCTGGCATTTGCCAGAAGTGCCCGATGGCCAGTCCGGCCCTGTCACCATCTGATGTCCGTCAGGTCCCTTGCCGTCCGCTTCCTGCTCTGACTGAGTGCCGCCGTACAGTGAGAGCACAGCACAGCAGTAACGTCACCGCTGCACTCTGCTCTCACTGTACGGCGGCACTCAGTCAGAGCAGGAAGCGGACGGCAAGGGACCTCATGGACATCAGATGGTGAGTATGTACTGTTTGTTTTTTTTGGTAACCAGGGTAAACATCGGGTTACTAAGCGCGCCCTGCTGCAGGGGGACTTCGGCATTGTTGAAGATAGTTTCAACGATGCCGAAGTCGTTCCCCTGATCGTTGGTCGCTGGAGAGAGCTGTCTGTGTGACAGCTCCCCAGCGACCACACAACGACTTACCAACGATCACGGCCAGGTCGTATCGCTGGTCGTGATCGTTGGTAAATCGCTATGTGAGACGGGGCCTTTACTCTATGGGACAGACCTATTTTGCTGACACTTGGATTAACTAGACAACACAAGACTGTTGATTTTGCGATCATCTGAATGATAGGCATTTTATTGATTTTGTGGCTAGTAGCAGTGACCCCCTCTACCCCCACCCGGCATCACATGTTCAACTGTATCGACATCCTGGATGCCAATACAGTTGAATGTAATGATGAGAGAGGTCATGCTCCCTACAGAGATAAAAGCAGCGGGGAAAAGAGGAGGAGAGGTGAACATTTTTTTTTAAATCAGTGAGTACATTGTGGTGGTCATAATACTGTTGTGGAGACACGGGGGGCCGGCGGGCGCCCTGGGTCCGCAAGCCCGAACCGCATGGACCAGGGATCATCCCGCCAAACGTCTGCTCTCCCTTTAACGTGGGCATAACGCTACTCATACAACACAGGATGAGGGTAAAACAGTGTGGCAATGCTTTATTGAAAAGCAGGCAGAAAACAAGGTACAAGGCCAGTTGATCTGAGGATCACAACCTGTCTTCTCCAAACGTATCCATAGTTCAGGGATGCTCAATGGAGCAGATCTGTATTCTACCAACTGGGGTCAAAAACCGTTAAGTTGTTTCTTGTAGAATGATAGATCCGTGTCCCTCGTGATTGAGCTATGATGCAAAATATCTGCTGTCCTGTCTCAGGTCCTTTTGGATGTATAGAGGTCTTGGCAGAATCTCTTGCTGTTTTTCTCTCTCTGTCTCTGAGTCTCTTTATACAGAGGCATGTAGCCTATTTTTAGATCTAACAAGTGTCCTTCAGTCCAGTATCACAGATAAGGGGAATTATGGTGATGAGACCAAGTAGCATTACCTGATTATTTAATCTATTTGCATAGTTTTTCCCTCTCTGCTTTCAATGTCGACAAAACTGGCTCCATAACAGAATGCATAATTAGTAGTGATGAGCGAGTATACTCAGTTGCTCGGGTTTTCCCGAGCATGCTCGGGTGATCTCCGAATATTTGTTAGTGCTCAGAGATTTAGTTTTATTTTCGCCGCCTCAGCTGCATGATTTACAGCTGCTGGACAGCCTGAATACATGTGGGAATTCCCTAACAAACAGGCATTCTTCACATGTACTCAGGGTGCCATGGTCACCACCCATCTTGAAAAGTTTTCCCCCTCCCATATACTAATGTGCCACAAACAGGAAGTTGATATCACCAACCATTCCCATTTTATTTAGGTATATCCATATAAATAGCCCACCCTGTATATCCTTTGTTGGCAGTGACAGAGGTCAAACGTTTTCTTTAAGTCTTCACATGGTTGGCACACACTGCTAGTGGTATGTTGGCCCATTCTTCCATGCAGATCTCCTCTAGATCAGTGATGTTTTGGGCCTGTCACTGGGCAACATGGATTACTGCATGGGATAGAACATCGAACAGGTGAGGGATATTGTTTTATTTTTATTTTTGGTGTATTACAGGAGACGAGAGATTTAATGGAATGGGCATTAGGTAAGTAAGTAAGTAAGTATGTTTGATATTTTTAAATAAAAATGGAAACGTGTGTTTTGTTTTGATTTCAAATAAAATACTTTATACTTGCTTTATCTTTATTTACAATACAACCATAGGATTAATAATGGATAGGTGTCTCATAGACGCCTCTCCATCACTAACCTGCGGGCTTGATGTCACCAGACAATAGAAAGATGACATCAACTCCACAAATATGAATCCCACTTGCCACCAATACAAGGCAAGTGAGAAGAGCGGGGCAAAGCGGCAGAATTGGTGCATCTAATAGATGTGCCTTTTCTGGGCGGCTGCGGGCTGTTATTTTTAGGATGGGATGGTCAACATCCATGGCCCCTTACAAGCCTGAGAATACCAGCCCCCAACTGTCTTCTTTAGCAAGGCTGGTTTGACAAAAATGGGGGGAACCCCAGCTTGGGGACCAGTCTATTCTTAATTACCAGCCTTGCTAACGCTAACAGCTGAGGGTTGCAACGCCCAGCTATCAGTTTTGCCTGGCTGGTTATCAAAACTACAGGAGAACCCACGCCGGATTTTTATTTATTTATAGCGCAGGTGGCGGCTGATGGGAGTGATAGTCCCATCAGCCACTGTCTGCTGTTGCTGTTATCAGTTCAATATAGCTCTCATCATTCTCCCCAGCTATGCAAGTGATCAGCGGGAGCAGGGGAAAGTTACTGTATATTGAACTGATAACAGCAACAGCGGCTGATGAGACTATTACTCCCATCAGCCGCAACTTGTGCTATAAATAAATGATAAATAAATGAGAATAAAATGAGAACCATCTTCAGCACCCGGCACTGGGGAACAGTTCTAACTGTACCGCAGCTTCCCAGGTGCCCTTTTCATGGGGTTACCGCAATGGAGCAGAGCCAGATGACCACAGCATCTGGTTTCTCCTACTACGCTGAGAAGCACTTCTTCAGTGTATCTTACCGCAAAACAGGGGTTAATCGACCATATTGGATCACACCATAACTCCTACATTCAGCTGTGCTCGGTTAGCCACTCCTTTTCCCTATAAAATCTGGGCTCGATTACCAAGTCCTCATCAGAGTTAACATTTCTGCATGACATTGGAGTGGGAGAAGTTGGTTTTGAGAAGGAGAGCTGGAGGAGTTTATTAGCGACTGTTGTCTGGTTTGTATGCTTGGAAATTCCTTCCCTGTTTTGCTTTCTTCCCCCTCCCTACACACCCTGCGTGTTACCCAGGTAACTATAGGTCATTGACCTACATTTCCTTCAGTCGCGGTGATGCGCCCCCTGGTGGATGTCCTCATATGACCTGGAGCGTGGGAAAAAGTTCCCAGGCTGCAGTTCATGAGAACATCCAGCAGGGGCGCATCACCGCAACTGAATGTAAGTATAGATCACTGCTTTCCTTTCAGCACCCGGGGGATTACAGGCACGAGCGAGTGGTTTATCGCAGCTCTGCCTGTAATATTAGTTAACCCCTTCAGATGGATTACTTCGTGGGACGTGACAGTTCATCAGAGAGGGTATGTATCTTGTGTGTTTATTGTTTTGCCAAGCGAGGGTCTGAAAATGGAATGAGAGAGCAATAAATTATTACAACAACCGCTGTGTTTATTTCATTAAAATCCTTTTTAATAATGTGTGTGTGTGTTTTTTAACCCTTTCCAACAATTGGATTAATAATGGATAGGTGTCATAATTGACGCCTCTCCATTATTAATCTGGCTTAATGTCACCTTCCAATAGCAAGGTGGCATTAACCCTTCATTACCCCATATCCCACCGCTACAGGGAGTGGGAAGAGAGTGGCCAAGTGCCAGAATAGGCGCATCTTCCAGATGTGCCCTTTCTGGGGTGGCTGGGGGCAGATGTTTTTAGCCACGGGGGGGCCAATAACCATGGACCCTCTCCTGGCTATTAATATCTGCCCTCAGTCACTGGCTTTACCACTCTGGCGGAGAAAATTGCGCGGGAGCCCACGCCAATTTTTTCCGCCATTTAACCCTTTATTTCAGCAGCTACAGCGCTGAAATTTTGCACATACACACTACTAACATTAGTAGTGTGGAATATGCAAAAAAAAGGGGGATATGAGATGGTTTACTGTATGTAAACCATGTCTCATATCCTGTCGGGTTTGTGCAGGAGAAATGAAAAGCCGGCAATTGAATTACCGGCTGTTCACAGATATCGCGCTGAATGAAATCTAAATACAGAATATATATATATGTGTCTCAATGACATATATATATATATATATATATATATATATATATATACTGTATATATGTTTTCCCGAACATTTGAGCACATAAATCCATTAGATGTCGGTTTTGCAAGCCTGCGCGAAAATCTCGCAGTACGGATGCCATACGGATTACATACGGAGGATGCCATGCGCAAAATACGCTGAAACACCCTGACTACGGATCAATATTTTGGGAACATTTCTCTGTATTACGGCCGTAGTGCGGACGTATAATACGTGGCGTATTGTCTTACGCCAAGTGTGAGGCCGGCCAAAGTCTGATTAATGGTCATGTAGGATAGCTGTGGAGACACCATCACGTGTTTCTCAACGCAAGCAGTGAATAGCCAGACCTTTCCCCGGAAATCTGGCTATCAGGAGCAGTGCCTAGTAAAAGGCTGTGAAGGAACAGATGATTGGCCTCGGGGAGACCAAAACATCCAACACCGCGGAGACACCATCACGTGTTTCTCAACGCAGTGATCCAGAACACTGCCCCCATCCCTTATGGGAAATATGCAAATGCATAATAGCCAGATTCCTACTCCACACTGATGAGGGGCAAACACCCCAAAGCAGCTGTCTGTGGATGGATACCATGCTTGGCATAGGTGGTTTTCCTGTATTGGATGTTTTCCTTTATTGGATGCTGCCCTTCCCGTGGTTGTTCCTTTCCGGGGAAAGGTCTGGCTATTCACTGCTTGCGTTGAGAAACACGTGATGGTGTCTCCGCAGCTATCCTACATGCATTTGCATATTTCCCATAAGGGATGGGGGCAGTGTTCTGGATCACTGCGTTGAGAAACACGTGATGGTGTCTCCGCGGTGTTGGATGTTTTGGTCTCCCCGAGGCCAATCATATGTTCCTTCACTGATTAATGGTCATATCAGACCATCCTCATCTCCCATTGCTGCTGGGTTCTTTTTTGTCAAAAAGAAAGTTGGGGGTTATGTCCTTGCCTGGATTTCCAGGAACTCAATGCGATCACTGTCCATGATCCGTATCCGCTTCCCCTGATCCCTGACCTCTTTAATCAAATTGTTGGGCCAAAATGATCTCTAAGATGACCTCAGGGAGGCGTATAACCTCAGCCACATTAAAGAGGGGGTTGAGTGGAACACTGCGTTCAATACGCCTGAAGGGCACTATGAGAATCTGGTGATGCCTTTTGGGCTGACAAACGCGCCCGCCATCTTTCAGCACTTTATTAATGACATCTTTAGTCACCTGGTAGGCAGGTTCGTTGTGATCGACCTGGACGATATTATTATCTATTCACCTGATCTTGAGTCACACCAGGGACATGTTAGGCAGGTCTTACACTTTCTCTGTGACAATAAATTGTATGTTAAACCTGAAAAGTATATGTTCTCAGTCGAGGAGATCCCTTTCCTTGGATATGTATTAAATAAATAACTCAAGGCAAGGGATATGCAAAACTACACGTGTGCGAAGATGGTCAATGTTTATATGTGCACATATACCCAAAACAATGGACGTAATACCAGACAACTCGGAAATTCATATATAAACATAAAGAACAAAAACCGAACTGATGTCCATATAATAATTGATTTTATTAAAGAAAAAAATATTAATAACAAGAAATAACACTACATAGATTGGTAGGGGGCGGGAAAGAAACCAAAAAGGTATGGCACAAAAGGGATACAGCAGCATGTAATACACAGTCTAAAATATGGCAGTACTATGTGAATAAATAAATAAATAAATAAATACATATGTATCATATAGTAAAAGACTGGAAAATATTAATGTAAGTTTGTTTACACCCCAGCATACAATACCCCAAAATTAATAATAAATAAATATGTATATATGTGAGCAAAGTGCAAACACTAGTGCAAAAATAAAGTGCACAGGTGCAAAAAATTGATGAGGTAAGCTGCTCGGGTAACAACTAACTGCAGGAGACTGCCATCTAGTGTCTAGGCACTGATCCAAGACTAGCTCCAATTGCTCCCCATGAATGATTTATATGTTTACAGGTGTAACAATCATAATACAAGGAAGCAAAGAGTGAAGCAAAGAAAAAGCGCCCAGGGCAAGTTTGTACCTGCAATGCTGCTGTCTCCAGGATGTGCCAGTCCCCGACGCGCGTTTCGGCGCTAGCCTTCGTCAGGGGGTGACGAAGGCTAGCGCCGAAACGCGCGTCGGGGACTGGCACATCCTGGAGACAGCAGCATTGCAGGTACAAACTTGCCCTGGGCGCTTTTTCTTTGCTTCACTCTTTGCTTCCTTGTATTATGATTGTTACACCTGTAAACATATAAATCATTCATGGGGAGCAATTGGAGCTAGTCTTGGATCAGTGCCTAGACACTAGATGGCAGTCTCCTGCAGTTAGTTGTTACCCGAGCAGCTTACCTCATCAATTTTTTGCACCTGTGCACTTTATTTTTGCACTAGTGTTTGCACTTTACTCAAATATATACATATTTATTTATTATTAATTTTGGGGTATTGTATGCTGGGGTGTAAACAAACTTACATTAATATTTTCCAGTCTTTTACTATATGATACATATGTATTTATTTATTTATTTATTTATTCACATAGTACTGCCATATTTTAGACTGTGTATTACATGCTGCTGTATCCCTTTTGTGCCATACCTTTTTGGTTTCTTTCCCGCCCCCTACCAATCTATGTAGTGTTATTTCTTGTTATTAATATTTTTTTCTTTAATAAAATCAATTATTATATGGACATCAGTTCGGTTTTTGTTCTTTATGTTTATCCTTGGATATGTATTGTCTGCCACCAGTTTTCGCATGGATCAAGCGAAAGTCCAGGCGGTATCGGAGTGGGATTGTCCAGAGGATTTGAAGGTGTTACAAAGATTCTTGGGTATCGCCAACTACTACCGTAAATTCATAAATAACTTTTCAATAGTAGCCAAACCTCTCACAGATATGACCAAGAAGGGGACGGACTTCTCCAAGTAATCCAGTCCTGCCAGGGAGGCATTTGATGCGCTGAATAGGTGTCTTGCTTCTGTGCCAATCCTTGTCCAGCCTGACATCTCTCAGCCTTTCATTGTGGAGGTCAATGCATCTGATATGGGAGTGGGGGCTGTATTATCGCAAGGTGTGTCCCCTGGTAAATGGCAACCGTGTGCTTATTTTTCCAAGAAGCTGTCACCAGCTGAGAGAAATTACGATATTAACAATAGAGATAATAATGGGCTTTTGAGGAGTGGCGTCATTTCTTGGAGGGAGCGGTTCACCCAGTGATCGTTTTCACGGATCATAAAAATCTGGTATACTTGGAATCGGCGAAATGTCTTACACCATGACAGGCAAGATGGGCATTATTTTTTTACCAGGTTTAACTTTTTTGTTACTTTTAGGCAAACCAGTTCCTATTCTCCAAAAAGGGATAGTGATGGCATTTATATGCTCCAATCTTGAAAGAGAGGTTGTTGACGATCAGGGGAACACCCCTGGTACTTGTCCACTTGGTAAACTGTTTGTTCCAGTCAATCTCCATCTTAGGGTCCTCAGTGAACAATATGATATGGTGTTGGCTGGACATCCTGGGAATAAGGCCACCATGAATCTACTTACTTTTTGGTGGCCAGGTGCTCATAAGGATGTTCGGAGTATGTGGCTGCCTGCAATATCTGTGCATGTTCTAAGACCTCTCATACTCGTACGTCAAGGGCTCTCCAACCACTGGAGATTCCAATCAGACCTTGCACTCATTTGTCGGTTGATTTTATTACAGAACTTCCTGTGTCTACAGGAAACACTGCAATCTTGGTGGTGGTGGACAGATTCAGTAAGATGCCTCATTTTATTGCTTTACCAGCTTTTGCCTAACGCCAAATCTCTGGCGCATATTTTTGTCAGGGAAATTATTAAACTGTATGGGATTCCTACCAATATTGTTTCTGATTGGGGGGTGCAATTTAACTCCAAGTTCTGGACAACATTTTGCACCCATGTAGGTATCCATTTGTATTGAAAAGTCCCCGTTTTTCGGGGAATATGGGTTCCATTCGCAATTTAGTTCTTTCAATGGTAATCGCCCTTCTGGATTACCGGAGGAAGAGCGGTTTTTATTTTCCATTTCTACCATATGACACAGGGTTACTAATAATTTGAGAAAGATGGGTTCCAAATGCAAGAGTGTGGCTTATCAGAGACGTGTGGTGAGTCCGGACCTGTGTGTTGGTCACTTGGTATGTTTGTTCTCGAGGAACATTAAGCTGAAGGTTCCGTCTTGGAAACTGGGTCCTAGCTTTATCAGTCCTTATAGGATCTTAGCCATCATCAATCCAGTAGCATCCCGCCTTGCTTTACCACCTACCTTTAGAATCCATAAAGTTTTTCACCGTTCGCTTCTCAAAAAATATGTGGCATCTGTAGTACCTTCGCCTTTACCAACTTCTCCTGTCATTATTCACGGTAATCTGGAGTTCCAGATAGCAAAGGTCTTAGACTCTCGTCTTCTTTGTCGCTAGCTTCAATACATGGTACATTGGAAGGGGTACGGTCCTGAGGAGAGGATGTGGGTATCGGCCTCTGACCTCCATGCGGCCAGACTGGTTTGGCCTTTTCATGTTGCACATCCAGATAAACCTGGCCCAGAGGTCCCTCGTAGAAGAGGGAGCACTGTCACGGGGTTACCACAATGGAGCAGAGCCAGAAGACCGCAGAATCTGGTTGCTCCTACTACACTGAGAAGAAGCACTTCTCCAGTGTATCTTCCAGCAGAACAGGTGTTAATCAACCATATTGGAAATCTCCTACCCTCAGCTATGCTCGGTTAGCCACTCCTTTTCCCTATAAAATCTGGGCTTGATTACTAAGTCCTCGTCAGAGTTAGCATTGCTGCTTGACATTGGAGTGGGAGAAGTTGGTTTTGAGAAGGAGAGCTGGAGAAGTTTATTAGCGACTGTTGTCTTGTTTGTATGCTTGGAAATTCCTTATCCTTCCCTGTTTTGCTTTCTTCCCCCTCCCTACACACCCTAGTGAATACCTCTGTTATATGTCAGTGTATATTTTGTGTGTGTGGAGTTTTCAGTTTACCTTTGTCTTTGTTACCCTGTCTGTCGGGTTGGTGTACTGTGGTCCACAGTAGCGCCTCTCTTCCCTGGGTGGGGGAAGGGGACAGATGAAGGGCTGCACTAGGAGATAAGGCATGGGCAGAGACCCCGACGTCTTTGCCATCTGAAGTGTCGCAGGGAACAGGGCAAGCTAGGGCGCCCCCTAATGTTAGGGCCAGGAAAGGTGCCCCTGGTCCCAGGTCACTCGCCAGTCGAATCGTGACAGCGCCGATACGTGTCACATGGATGACATTGCTCTGTGTCATCTGTGTGCACATGTGCAGAACGTTTTGTGGACCATTCTGATGTTAAAAAACGGACATGTCAGCGCATTTTGTCCACAGACATTTGGTCTGTGGAAACACACTGACGTGCACAGACCCATTCACTTGAATGAGTCTATGTGTGTAAGTGTCTTCAATAAGTTTAAAAACTGTCACCTCTCGTACAGGACACACTGACGTCTGAAAGAGGCCTAAAGGGAACCTGTCAGCTGATTCATGCCATGGACAACTTGACTAAGAGCTTGTCTAAAGCCAGGTATATATTTATTTGGAAGATCTGGACTAGTCTTGTGTTTCCTTATGAATCTTCTAACTATATTTTTTTCTGAAATTTCTGTAAAAAGTATACCTGGCTGCAATTGAAAAGACAGGTACTGATTCACGCCACCCAATATTTAGCTATCATGAATCAGCTGACAGTTTCCCTTTAATGGTTCCTTTATGAAAGTTAAGTTCTTATCTAGCAAACAGTTACTATTCATTGAGGTGATAGCGCTCAGATAAGGCTCTCTGTGAAGTTATTTAGTAAGAGCAGTGTTTCATCAGCTCCTCTTATCTTCATGTATGCTTAGTCCTTATCCACTGCTATCTGCACCTGAAACATTGATTCTTCACATAGGAGAGCTATTGACTCTTTCTGCAGAGGTGATCAGTATACATATCTTATATCCTCAGCTAGGTGCTATCACAACATGTCTACCATGCAGAGCATCTTCCATCCCACACTTCAGTCGACTCCTCAGGGGAAAAAACCTAAGATAGAAACAAAATGAACATATGTAAGGCTGAGTTGCACTACTGTGAGGTGCGGATGTTACGACTTCACTAAGGGTACCGTTACACTAAACGATTTACCAACGATCACGACCAGCGATACGACCTGGCCGTGATCGTTGGTAAGTCGTTGTGTGGTCGCTGGGGAGCTGTCACACAGACAGCTCTCCAGCGACCAACGATGCCGAAGTCCCCGGGTAACCAGGGTAAAAATTGGGTTACTAAGTGCAGGGCCGCGCTTAGTAACCCGATGTTTACCCTGGTTACCATTGTAAATGTAAAAGAAAAAAAACACTACATACCTACATTCCGATGTCCGTCAGGTCCCTCGCCGTCTGCTTCCCGCACTGACTGTGTCAGTGCCGGCCGTAAAGCACAGCACAGCGATGACGTCACCGCTGTGCTCTGCTTTTACTTTACGGCCGGCGCTCACAGTCAGTGCGGGAAGCCGCCAGAGAGGGACGTGACAGGCACCGGAATGTAAGTATGTAGTGGTTGTTTTTTTTTACATTTACAATGGTAACCAGGGTAAACATCGGGTTACTAAGCGCGGCCCTGCGCTTAGTAACCCGATGTTTACCCTGGTTACAAGCGAAGACATCGCTGGATTGCTGTCACACACACCGATCCAGCGATGACAGCGGGTGATCCAGCGACGAAAGAAAGTTTCAAATGATCTGCTATGACGTACGATTCTCAGCGGGGTCCCTGATCGCAGTAGCGTGTCACACACAGCGAGATCATATGTATATCGCTGGAACGTCACGGATCGTGCCGTCGTAGCGACCAAAGTGCCACTGTAAGACAGTACCCTAAGGCATGGACAAAAATTAAAGAAAACGAAGTTTGTGGCACCAGGGTGCACCTAATTAACCTGTTTCCTGTAATGTGGTACACTTCAAATAGTCCAGAAAACAGGGAGGCCAGAGGGGCTATTGATAAACTTTACTTGTTGCACGAATACACAGGTACATCCAGATAAACGATGATTGAACAGAAATTCAGTTCTGGCTGTTTCTTACCTTCACTTTCCCTAGGCAACGTACTCTGCATACCAAATGTCTCCTCTCTTATGCTAAGCCCAGCATCCCATCATGTGGTTTGACCATGTGACCTCGTGGCCATATATGGAAAGGATGGCTGCTGTATTAACTCTTAACAACTACCTGATAGCAGAACATAGTAAGTACATCACTTACTGCATATATATATATATATATATATATATATATATATATATATATATATATATATATATATACCACTTTTATGTACTGAAATCTAAGGTACATTATCTGCAAAGGGAAATATGAAAATTGTGCAAACCTAATGAGGTAGCTGCTGGCTCTGCTACATCCAAAATGGCACATACACTATAGCTTTGGTGCATTACATATTCACCCATTTTAAAAATATGCATGTCCCCATGCATCTTGAACTTCTTGCCATGTTCTAGGACAACCTGTAAGATATGGAGCGCCCCCATGGGGCCGTGGGGTACTCGGTACCGGGTCCTTCGGTTCACAGGGGGGATGTCACGATGGCTGACCTGGTCCGTGGCCCTGGGACGTCGGTGTAAAAGGGAAAGGTCTTTAAAGGGGAAGTGTTCGTGATGCCACCTGTGGTATTCGGTCAGGGTGACCGACGCTGCTTTAAGGGGTCTGCTGGGGTGATGTTGTGGCAGCTAGATGGTATACCTTCCCACAGGTGAAGTATGTCCCCAGGGCTTCCCAGTGTGTAGATGGTGGATGGTGAGAGGCGCAGTGAAGAACGAGGACACAAGGTTGCAGTCTCTTTACTCATACCTCCCAACTTTTTAAGATGGGAAAGAGGGACAAAGTTAGCGGCGCGCAACGTGCGCTGCGGCAAATTTTAGGCCACACCTCTGACCACACCCATTCATAATTAGTCACACCCATATCCACGTCCCAACCACACCCATTTAGCACTGCTGATCACACTGTTTCATATACAATAATTATAAACAAAAAAATATGGCCACACAGTGCTCCATACTGTATAATGACCGCACATGATGCTCCATACTGTATAATGGCCACACATGATGCTCCATACTGTATAACGACCGCACATGATGCTCCATACTGTATGATAGCCCCACATGATGCTCCATACTGTATAATGACCACACATGATGCTCCATACTGTATAATGGCCCCATGTGATGCTCCATACTGTATAATGGCCGCACGTGATGCTCCATACTGTATAATGGCCACACGTGATGCTCCATACTGTATAATGACCGCACGTGATGCTCCATACTGTATATTGACCGCACGTGATGCTCCATACTGTATATTGACCGCACGTGATGCTCCATACTGTATAATGACCGCACATGATGCTCCATACTGTGTAAAGACTGCACATGATGCTCCATACTGTATAATGACTGCACATGATGCTCCATACTGTATAATGGCTGCACATGATGCTCCATACTGTATATTGGCTGCACATGATGCTCCATACTGTATAATGGCCCCACATGATGCTCCATACTGAATAATGACCCCCCATGATGCTCCATACTGTATAATGACCGCACATGATGCTCCATACTGTATAATGACCCCACATGATGCTCCATACTGTATAATGACCGCACATGATGCTCCATACTGTATAATGGCCCCACATGATGCTCCATACTGTATAATGACCACACATGATGCTCCATACTGTATATTGGCCGCACATACTTCGTACCGCACAATGGCCAAACAGCTACTCCTACACACGCGGCTGTGCTCCGTACACTTTGCACACGCGGCTCCGCTCCGTACACATGCGGTCCGCTCCATACACCTCGTACACACTCGGCTCCGCTCCGTACACCTCGTACACACACGGCTCCGCTCCGTACACCTCGTACACATTCAGCTCCGCTCCATACACCTCATACACACACGGCTCCGCTCCATACACCTCGTACACACACGGCTCCACTCCATACACCTCGTACACATTCAGCTCCGCTCCATACACCTCATACACACACGGCTCCGCTCCATACACCTCGTACACACACGGTTTCGCTCCATACACCTCGTACACACACGGCTTCGCTCCGTACACCTCGTACACACACGGCTCCACTCCATACACCTCGTACACACACGGCTCCGCTCCGTACACCTCGTAAACACACGGCTCCGCTCCATACACCTCGTACACACATGGCTTCGCTCCATACACCTCGTACACACACGGCTTCGCTCCATACACCTCATACACATGGCTCAGCTACATCCACACTGTACACCTCCTGACCCCACACAAGGCAGCTTACCTCATTCAGCAGCACCATCGCAAGTTGGCAACCAGCACAGCCATCCTGCAATCCACGGAGGTCCCAATCATGTGACTCCCTGACTCCTCCCCCCCGTGACCTCATCACAGGTCCTCCTCTCCTGTGAGCAGGGAGCAGCCAATATGTTGTGTGCTGTGCTCAGGCAGCTCTGCGGGTGCAGCGATGAGGCTGACTGGCTGATATTGCACGCACACCTCCCAACCACTGCGGGACAACTAATGTCCCACCCGGGATCGCGGGGCTGACTGTCAAAATCGGGACAGTCCCGCTGGATCCAGGATGGTTGGGAGGTATGTCTTTACTGAGGGCTTCAGCATCTACAGTCCAGAGCACCAGACCACAGGGTAGGCAGAGTCCAGACGGTTTGGAGGCAAGTCCAGAGTCCCCTTGTCCAGGTGGAAATCTGTAGCCTTCCTCTAGCGCCATGGTGTTGTAGTCCCTTACTGCTAAACTTCTCATAAGGTCCTCACAGATGTTGTAGATGTTATGTCTCTCTCTCTGTCCCCCGGATAGGATAGGACAAACCCGTATGACTGGTGGCTTGAGGCGGTTTATAGGGACTCTATCATGCCCCAGCCTCTAAGGGGTGCCACCTTGCCTTCTGGGTGTAGGGCGGACAGGTAACGTGAAATTAGCTGTCCTGCTGGTCTCTGGAGCAAGGCATAAAGGGTCGTTGCTCCCTCGGTGTTCCAGCTACCGGGATCCTGCGCCTCAGAAGGAGGCAGCCTGTGTAGGGCTGATCCCCTTCTGGTATCCACTCCTTTGCTATGTCTTCTTTCACCCTCTCTGCATTACAGTTCTCCTTCTATGTCTCTTTCTAGGACCTGCAGCTCTCAGGGCATGCACAGCTCCGTGTCCTTCTTCCTCGATCTCTGACAGGATCCCACCCCTGTCAGGGACCAACTACCTGAGCAGAGCTCAGCCAGCAACTAACTAACTTTCCCTACAGGCAACCAGTTTTACCCATGTGGGGAGTGACCTAATAAATAGGAACAGAGCTCCCCCTGGTGGCCTGGAGTGTGAAATGTGTTTCATGTTTGTGATACCTGGATGCAGTTGTCCTTCTTTGCCTCCAAACGTAACAACACTCTCTCCTAGAGGAAAATGATATTACTGCAATGACCAGGACCCTAGGGCGCTGCAGATAAACACACAGAAAATGCAAACAGTGAAATATAATGAGTCCACAAGTCTCTGTATTAATGCTGTAACCTGGAACAAATATAACATCATTCAAAAGTCTTTGAAGGCACGTAACTTGAACATTGCATAAAAATGGGGGAAATTAAGAATATGGGGCTGTTGTATCCCAGTCTCTTGTAGTGGGCTATTTTAACTTCCAATAGCCCCAATTAAATTACATAGGGTAAAGCGCTAGTCACTCAAGGTATTAGTCACTTAGTCACTCAAGGTATTTTGCTGGCATACAGCCTTTGGTCACTCTCTTTGTGGTACTGTGTTAGCCAGAAAAATCGATGTGAATACTTTTCATCCCAATGATGACAAAAGTATTCTCAGAGTGATACCTTTATTGGCTAACCAGAAAATAATGTTTGCAAGCTTTCAGAGCACAGAGGCTCCTTCTTCAGGCAAGATTACAAATAGATTAATAAGAAAAAGGCACAACATTTAAATGATACTACAGTAGGACATTTGTTCATGAGGTGGGAGGTGTGATGCCTCCTAAAGATATGCCAAGGAAATCAAATTAGGCATTTTGTAAAGGTACCGTCACATTAAGCGACACTGCAGCGATATAGACAACGATGCCGATCGCTGCAGCGTCGCTGTTTCGTCGTTGTGTGGTCGCTGGAGAGCTGTCACACAGACAGCTCTCCAGCGACCAACGATGCCGAAGTCCCCGGGTAACCAGGGTAAACTTCGAATTACTAAGCGCAGGGCCGCGCTTAGTAACCCGATGTTTACCCTGGTTACCATTGTAAATGTAAAAAAAAAAAAAACAATACATACTTACATTCCGGTGTCTGTCGCGTCTCCCGGCATCCGCTTCCCTGCACTGTGTAAGCGCCGGCCCTAAAGCAGAGCGGTGACATCACCGCTGTGCTCTGCTTTACGGCCGGCCGGCGCTGACACAGTGCAGGGAAGCGGACGCCGGGGGACGCGACAGACACCGGAATGTTAGTATGTAGTGTTTTGGGTTTTTTTACATTTACAATGGTAACCAGGTTAAATATCGGGTTACTAAGCGCGGCCCTGCGCTTAGTAACCCGATGTTTACCCTGGTTACCAGTGAAGACATCGCTGGATCGGTGTCACACACACCGATCCAGCGATGTCAGCGGGTGATCCAGCGACGAAATAAGGTGCTGGCCTTCTAGCTCCGACCAACGATGTCACAGCAGGATCCTGATCGCTGCTGCGTGTCAGACACAACGATATCGCTATCCAGGAAGCTGCAACGTCACGGATCGCTATCGTTATCGTTGTTAAGTTGTTCAGTGTGAAGGTACCTTTACAAATGGAGAGGTGGTGGGAATGTACTTCTTAGTTATCTGGAGTCAGTCTGGTGGAGGTGTGAATTGTATCCATGTAGTGAGTCATACATCAAGGTGTTAAATTGAGTCCTAGTGTCAAAGATTTGAACATCTTTATCAGTTTGAATTCCCAAATTTTTCTTTCTCTGTCATCCTTAAAATGACCTTTTAATATTAAGACATTTTAGTCTGTCATACTGTGTCCAGTTCCAGAGAAATGTTTTCCCACAGGCATGTCCATTTCATTCCCGATTGTGTGTCTGTGTTGGTTCATCCTTGTTTGTAGTTTTGGCATGGTTTCCCCAATATAGATACTTCCAGGGCACCTCGTACATTGTATCATGTACACCACATTGGAGGATGTACATGAAAAGAGACCCATGACCTTATAGTCCAGATTTGTGTTTGGCACACGGACTACATTTCTTGGCAATATGAGGATACAAGTTTTGTATTTTTTATTGTTACATGGGAATGTGCCTGTCACTGATGGTGATGAGAGGACACTTCTGACAAGGAGATTCCTTAAGTTAGGGGACTTTTTGTAATAATAATAACAGTTTCAAACACAACAGTCATAGGTAACAATGTTAACAATACAGTAATAAAGCAAAATAAGATAAAATAAGACGACCCTGCCCGTGAGAGCTTACAATCTACAATGAGGTGGGGAGATACAAAGTACAGTTGTGTATTTACAATGATGTATTTACAATGATGGTCCAGCCATCTTCAGGGAGTGGGGGGTAGATGGAGATAGTGAATGGGCTACACACACACAAACATAAAATGAGTTTGATTAGGGAACGTGATAGGCCGCTCTGAACAAATGAGTTTTGAGCGAGCGCCTAAAACTATGCAAGTTGTGGATGGTCCTAATATCTTGGGGTAGAGCATTCCAGAGGATTGGCGCAGCACGGGAGAAGTCTTAGAGTCGGGAGTGGGAGGTACGGATTAGTGCAGAGGTTAGTCGAAAGTCGTTTGCAGAGCGTAGTGGTCGGCTAGGCCGATAGACAGAAATGAGGGAGGAGATGTAAGGGGGTGCCGCACTGTGAAGAGCTTTGTGGGTGAGAACAAGTACTTTGAATTGTATCCTGTAATGAATGGGCAGCCAGTGTAACGACTGGCGAAGAGCGGACGCGTCCGAGTAACGATTAGCCAGATGGACGACCCTGGCTGCTGCATTAAGGATAGACTGGAGAGGGGAAAGTCGCGTGAGGGGGAGGCCAATTAATAGAGCGCTACAGTAGTGCAGACGGGAGTGGATTAGGGCGACAGTGAGAGTTTTTGTTGTCTCCATGGTGAGAAAAGGGCGGATTCTAGAGATGTTCTTTAGGTGTAAGCGGCACGAGCGGACAAGAGATTGTATGTGGGAGGTGAAGGAGAGATCGGAGTCAAACATAACACCCAGACAGCGTGCCTGCTGCCGGGGTGTTATTATGGTGCCACCCACGGAGAGGGAAATGTCAGATTTAGGGAGGTTAGTAGATGGCGGGAGCAAAAGAAGTTCAGTTTTGGAGAGGTTGAGTTTCAGATAGAGAGCGGACATGATGTCAGAGACTGCGGACAGACAGTCAGTGGCGTTCTGTAGTACAGCGGGGGTAAGGTCAGGGGATGACGTGTATAGTTGTGTGTCATCAGCATAAAGATGGTACTGAAAGCCAAATCTGCTGATGGTCTGTCCAATTGGGGCCGTGTAGAGGGAGAAGAGAAGGGGGCCAAGGACTGAGCCCTGAGGTAGCCCGACAGTGAGAGGAAGAGGAGATGAAGTGGAGCCGGAGAACAGAACACTGAAGGAGCATTCAGAAAGATAGGAAGAGAAGGAGAGAAGTGGTAGTTCTGGGAATACGTCTTTCAATTTGTGGTCTCTGTGGAATATGGGTTGGAGATCAGCACCAATTTTTGCTTAAGGCTGAGTCACACATAACGATATCGTTAACGATATCGTTGCAACGTCACGCTTTTGGTGACGTAAGCAACGATCCCGCTAACGATCTCGTTATGTGTGACAGCGACCAACGATCTGGCCCCTGCTGGGAGATCGTTGGTCGATGGGAATGATCAGGACCTTTTTTTGGTCGCTGATAACCCGCTGTCATCGCTGGATCGGCGTGTGTGACGCCGATCCAGCGATGTGTTCACTTGTAACCAGGGTAATTATCGGGTTACTAAGTGCAGGGCAGCGCTTAGTAACCCGATATTTACCCTGGTTACCATTGTAAAAGTAAAAAAAAAAACACTACATACTCACATTCTGATATCTGTCACATCCCCCAGCGTCCACAGGGTTGACTGTGTCAGCGCCGGCCGTAAAGCAGAGTACAGCGGTGACGTCACCGCTGTTACTGCCGGCGCTGACACATTCAGTGCAGGGAAGCTCTCGGCAGCAGCGCGTGCATTACCAGCTCTCCTGCTGAAAGCAGTTTTAACCCTGTGGACGTCAGGGGACATGACCGACATCAGAATGTGAGTATGTACTGTTTTTTTTTTTTACTTTTACAATGGTAACCAGGGTAAATATCAGGTTACTAAGCGCGGCCCCGCACTTAGTAACCCGATGTTTACCCTGGTTACCCGGTGGCTGCAGGGGGACTTTGGCATCGTTGAAGACAGTTTCAACGATGCCGAAGTCGTTCCCCTGATCATTGGTCGCTGGAGAGAGCTGTCTGTGTGACAGCTCCCCAGCGACCACACGACGACTTACCAACGATCACGGCCAGGTCGTATCGCTGGTCGTGATCGTTGGTAAGTCGTTTAGTGTAACGGTACCTTTAGGATGCTCATGTGTGGGTTGTATGTGACCACAAGAGGCACCCTGTTGTTGTCCTCTCTTAATTTGCACTCCAGGAGGCTGCTTCTTGGGATCTTTGTAGCCCTGTGGATCTGTTCATCTATTACCAGTGGATGGTATCCTTGTTGTAGGAATGCATTCCTCAGTGATAGCAGCTGTAGTTCCCTGTCTCTACTGTATGAACAGATCCAAATATACCTCAGAGCTTGACTGCAGATGATGGATTTTTTGTGTGTCTTGGATGAAAGCTGTTACATCTAAGATATGCCGGACATCCTGTGGGCTTATGGTAAATTGATGTTTGTATGGCGTTGTCCTTGATGTACACTACTCAAAAAAATAAAGGGAACAATAAAATGCCACATCCTAAATATCACTGAATGAAATACTGTAAAGCACAGAGGTGGATCGCTGATGTTTTGGGTATGTGTGAGCTACAAAGGCATGGGAAACTTGGTCAAAGGTAAAGGAATGATGTTATCAGCAAATACTGGAGGCAAACTTGCAATCATCAGCCCGGAAGCTGCGCATGGGATGTACTTGGACGTTCCAATAAGAAAATGATCCAAAACACAAGGCCAAGTCGACCTGGCTACAGCAGAACAAAGTGAAAGTTCTGGAGAGGCCATCTCAGTCTCCTAACCTCAATATTATTGAGCTACTCTGTGGAGATCTCAAGAGCGCAGTTCATGCTAGACAGCCCAGGAAATTACAGGAACTGGAGGCGTTTTGCCAAGAAGAGTGGGCAGCTTTACATCTGAGAAAATAAAGAACCTCATCCACATCTACCACAAAAGATTTCAAGGCGTCATTGATGTTAGAGGGGGTAATACACGGCATTAAGAAATGGGGTATGTAAAATTTTGATCAGGGTCATTTGGATGTTTTGGGTTGTCATTATAATTTAAAAAGAGAAAGCACGGTAGTTTTACAATAAATGTCTTCACCCAACCACTAACCATGAGTGGAGAAAA
Organism: Ranitomeya variabilis; assembly: GCF_051348905.1. Classification (NCBI taxonomy): domain Eukaryota; kingdom Metazoa; phylum Chordata; class Amphibia; order Anura; family Dendrobatidae; genus Ranitomeya; species Ranitomeya variabilis. The sequence continues at coordinate 885,561,774 of NC_135233.1, forward strand.
AGTTTTGGTGTTATCATTCATATTTTCTGAAAAAGGCCAAGAAAGCAAAAATTCTGCTGGGGCATGTAAACTTTTGATCACAACTGTATAGTAGGATGGCCCCAGCTCCTCCATATATGTATAGTAGGATGGCCCCAGTTCCCACATATATCTAGTATGATGGCCCCTGTTCTCCCTATATATATATTGTGATATATGTGATGCAGTAACCCCTGTAACAGGTAGGGGGCGCTGCATGGTCTCCCCGGGATGTGCACGGAGTTGTATTGAGGCCGTGAGAATTGACCTGCAGTGATGTCAGGATCACGTGACCAGCCCATGTGATCCATTACTGTGGGTGTGGTTACAGGTACATAACGTGACCAGAGTGTGGGTCACATGTTCCTGTGTGGTTCCAGTGTTTGGACCTGAAGGGTCCAAGTGCAAAATCCCTGAGGGAGTTCCTGAGGGCTCGGTGTGTTCCTGTGTTGGAAGCCTGGGAGGAGGCTTCCTGGAAAGCACCTGCTGGCGTGGGAGGTCCTAGTAGGAGGACCGGATCCCGGAGCAGTGCACAGTGGAACTGGGGAAGCTACAATCCTTCAGTGGCTCTGGACTGACTAGTGCGTGCCGGCCAGGCAAGTTGGTGATCTCTGTAAGGCAGCTTACCCGGAGGTGTGGACTGGCAAGGAGTCAGCAGGTGGAGCCGGAGCTCCCGTCAGGTACCATACAGGCCGGTAGTGCTTGTGAAGTTCTATGAACTGCGTGGTCTCCCTTGGGAGCTGGTTAAGGGAGGACCAGCGTGTTTAGAGACGACAACCCGGAGTCACATGTGCTGTCTGTGACTCGGGACATTGGTGAATTGTTCGGCGTACGGACACCCTGGTAACTGGGCGAAGTGAGAGGCCCAGCATGTTAGTGTCCGTGAGGCAAAGCCGTACACTGAAGTGTTTGAAGCTGCAAGTAAATATCACCAGTTGGTGCCTGTTGTGTTTCATGTTATGAACTGTGCGTAACCCGGTTTATGACGCTTAATAAACCGCATGGACTGCTTTGTTTTATAAACCCGTGCCCGTGTGCTTGAATATCGCGGCCAAGTGAGTGTCCCCCAACACTCTCAGTAAGAGAAACCTTACAATATATATATATATATAATTATAGAGGGGATTTGTACAGACAAAGGACATTACAGCATAGCAATAATCACTGTTTAAAACAGATACCAAGAGAAGTGAGGGCCCTGCTCGCAAGCTTGCAAACTATGTGGAAAAAGGGGAGACACGAGAGGTGGATGGTAACAATTGCTTTCGTTGTTCGGACCAGCCATAGTGTAAGGATCGGGTGTTCATGTAAAGCTGCATGAACCAGTTAAACAGCCTAAATACTGTATATAACAATACAGACACAGAGGGCTATTAACTGCATAAAGTGTATGAGAACATGATGCGAGGACCCTGATTATGGTTTAAGTTTTTGAATGGGCAACACAGGGATAGTGAGGTTAATGAGTTGAGACGGTAGGTCAGTCTGAACAAATGCATTTTTAGGGCACACTTAAAACTGTGGGGATTAATTGTATTAACCTGAGTAGTGCATTCCAAAGAATTGGCGCAGCACATGAAAAGTATTTGGAGACGGAAGTGGGAGGTTTTGATTATTGAGGATGCTAACCTCAGGTCATTAACAGCACGGAGAGCACAGGTAGGGTGTATGACTGAGACCATGGAGATGTAGGGTGGTGCTGACCAATGGAGTGCTTTGTGGATGAGGGTAATAGTTTTGTACTGGATTCTGGAGTGGATGGGTAACCAGTGTAATGACTGGCACAAGGTAGAGGCATCGGTGTAATGGTTAGTCAGGAAAATGATCCTGGCTGCAGCATTCAGGACAGATTGGAGTGGGGAGAGTTTGGGAAGAGGGAGGCCGATTAGTAGAGAGTTACAATAGTCCAGGCAGAAATGAATGAGTGAAACAGTAAGAGTTTTTGCAGAGTCGAAAGTGAGGAAAGGGCGAATTCTAGAAATATTTTTGAGATGCAGATAAGAAGAGCGAGCCTGTGATCGGAAGTGGGGGGTGCATGAAAGCTCGGAATCAAATATGACCCCAAGGCAGCGGGCATGTTGCTTGGGAGTAACGGTGGAACCACCTTGGAGATAGCAATGTCAGGCAAAGGTAGGTTAGTAGAGGGAGAGAACACGAGGAGTTCAGTTTTTGACAAGTTCAGTTTCAGATAGAGGGAGGACATGATGTTAGAGACAGCGGTAAGACAATCACTGGTGTTTTCTAAAAAGGCAGGCGTGATATCAGGAGAAGAAGTGTATAATTGGGTGTCATCAGCATAGAGATGGTACTGGAAACCAAAACTACTGATTGTTTGTCCAATAGAGGCAGTATACAAAGAGAAGAGGAGTGGGCCTACGACTGGTCCTTGAGGAGTCCCAACAGTAAGGGGAAGGTGAGAGGAGGAGGAACCAGCAAAAGATAGTGAAGAAGCGGTCAGAGAGATAGAAGGAGAACCAGGAGAGAACGGTGTCCTTGAGGCCGATGGAGTGGAGCATAGTGAGGAGGAGCTGATGATCCACAGTATCGAATGCTGCGGAGAGATCAAAGAGAATTAGCATGGAGTAGTGACCATTAGATTTAGCTGTTAGTAGATCATTAGAGACTTTAGTGAGGGCAGTTTCAGTAGAGTGTAAAGAATGGAAACCGGATTGTAGAGGATTGAGAAGAGAGTTATCTGAGAGAAAACGGATAAGACGGGAGTGTACCAGGCATTCCAGGAGTTTAAAGATGAAGGGAAGATTAGAGACGGGTCTATAATTAGCGGCACAGTTTTGATCGAGGGATGTTTTTTTTGTAATGGATGTATGATGGCATGCTTAAAAGAGGAGGGAAAGATACTGGAAGAGAGAGAAAGGTTGAATATTTTTGTTAGGTGAGAGGTGACAGCCGGGGAAAGGGACTGGAGGAGATGTGACGGAATGGGGCTCACTGGTACAAGTGGTCGGGTGAGAAGATGCAAGGAGCGTGATTACTTCTTCTTTTGTAACTAGTTCACCCCATATATATAGTATGATGGATCCAGTTCCCCCATATACATAGTAGGATGGCTGAAGATCCCCCATACATATAGTAGAATGGCTGAAGTTCTCCCATATAGATAGTATGATGGCCCCAGTTCCCCCATATATACAGTATGATGGCCCCCGTTTCCCTATAAATATAGCATGATGGCACCAGTTAGCCCCACATATATATAGTATGATGGCCCCAGTTTCCCCATATATATAGCATGATGGCCCCAGTTCTCCACGTATATATAGCATGATGGTCCCAGTTCACCCTATATATTGTATGATGGTCCCAGTTCACCCCATATATAGTATGATGGCCCCCAGTTCCCCCACATACATAGTATGATGGCCCCACAGCCCATTCATATAAAAAATAATGAAAGTTATACTCACCCAATCCTGATTCCCAGCACCACAGCCTCCGTCTTCTCTTCTGTCCTCCCACGGCGCTTGCATTGATGTCAGAAAGGTGAAGTGAGTTCATTGGCTGTGATCTCCCAGGACCTGTCTGAAGGCATCGCGAGCAGTAGAACTTTCTCACACTCATGATGTGCTCAGACAGGGAATAGGAGTTCACAGGGAGACACTGATCACACGCTGCTCAGTGTCTTTGCTGGATGGCAGGCTGTATGGTCGCATCATGCAACCATGCAGCCAGCCATCTAAATGTAGCACAGCTAGACCTGTCATGAGACAAATGGTTTAGCAGCATCTCTGCGGAAAGGTGAGGAATATTGTTGTTTTTTATTTTAACTCTTTTGCAGATGACGGTGGAATGGGCAAAGTCGTAAGTATGGTTTAATTAAGATTTATTAAATGAGTCTGTGTCATTCTTTTAATTAAAGGACTTTATTCTGCGTGTGTGTGTTTTCATACAATGTGCCTATGGGGTTAGTAATTGGGGTGTCTTATTGATGCCTCTCCATTACTGACCTCAGGGCTTGATGTTACCTGACAATACAAAGGTGACATCAACCCCCCCAACTATCACTCCACTTGCCACCGCGGCAGGGCAAGTGGGAAGAGCAAAGCTAAGAGTCAGAATTAGCACATCTTAGAGATGTGCCTTTTCTGGGGTGGCTGAGTGTTGTTGTTTTTATCCTGGGGACCAGTATCCATGGCCCCTTCCTAGGCTATTAATATCAGCCCATAGCTGTCTGCATAGCCTTTGCTAGTTATTAATTATATGGGGACCCTACATCATTTTTTTAGAGTCCCCCATTTAATAGCCAGTAAAGGCTAAGTATACAGTTATGAGCTGATATTAATAGCCTGGGAAGCACAAACCTGATAAATTGAAGTATTGATTCTGTGGCTAGATTGTTTTCCTGAAGGAAATATTTGCATGCAGCAATTCCATCCTCATGAGGAATGTTGGAATAGAGAGACTCTACATCCATGATGACTAGTATCGTGTCCTCCGGAAGTGGGCCCAGTGCTGACAATTTGCAAAGAATATCTGTGGTGTCCTGGATATATCTGGGTGTGCACCTCACTAAGGGTTTTGATAAGGAATCCAACAAAGTATACCTACATTACCCACTTTTCACAGAAAAAAGGACTAACATTCTGTCCTACAAAACAGCTTGATACGGCTCAGTTCTGTAGTGATATCGAGGAATTCTTCCACAGATTGCGACTCAAAGAATTATTTCATAACCATGCAGATATCACATCACAAGACAATGTGAGCGACACAACAAAAAAGAAAAAGAGGACAAACTGGACCCCATAACCTGGGCACAACCAAATTCTGGTTCACTACATAGACTGTTTCCATAAAAAAGTTAAAACTGACATTTTGGACAGACACCATAAAGTGACACACAATATCAGTATGGAGGAAAGAAAAGCCATACAATCCTTAAAAGCCAACAATAATATCATAATAAAACCAGCAGACAAAGGAGGAGTTGTAGTCATTATGAACATGACAGATTACATCCAGGAAGCATAGTAAATACAGGTAAACTGACTGAACAGCAATCTAGTCTGAACAGGTGCATAACCAAACAAGACTTACATAGCAAATAGATCAATGGCTGCACTCAACTGTACTAAAGCAAGGAAATGTGTGATACATGAAATGTGAATAGCATAATGGCTTGTGAAATCTATGAAAAAACACATGAGATGCTTAGCACAAGATTTGGCCAAAAAATGTGAGCCCATCCACCAAACGTCAAGGTAATCTCAGATCGGATGGGTACCTGACCTGACTGCCTAGTGTGAACACTTACCTATGGCTAATAACATGGTAAAGCCTGCATTTATAGGAAGGTCAGAACCAACTGTGTTTGGATGTAATTAAAATCACAGCATGGTGAAGGGTGGGGCGTTCAAGTCAGAAAAAATAGTACATAGTAAATATAGGTAAACTGACTGAACAGCAATCTAGTCTGAACAGGTGCATAACCATAAAAGACTTACATAGCAAATAGATCAATGGCTGCACTCAACTGTACTAAAGCAAGGAAATGTGCGATACATGAAATGTGAATAGCATAATGGCTTGTGAAATCTACGAAAAAACACATGAGATGCTTAGCACAAGATTTGGCCAAAAAATGTGAGCCCATCCACCAAACGTCAAGGTAATCTCAGATCGGATGGGTACCTGACCTGACTGCCTAGTGTGACCACTTACCTATGGCTAATAACATGGTAAAGCCTGCATTTATATGAAGGTCAGAACCAACTGTGTTTGGAAGTAATTAAAATCACAGCATGCTGAAGGGCGGGGCTTTCAAGTCAGAAAAAATAGTACATAGTAAATATAGGTAAACTGACTGAGCAGCAATCTAGTCTGAACAGGTGCATAACCAAAAAAGACTTGAACGCCCCACCCTTCACCATGCTGTGATTTTAATTACATCCAAACACAGTTGGTTCTGACCTTCCTATAAATGCAGGCTTTACCATGTTATGCCATTGATCTATTTGCTACATCCAGGAAGCAAACAAACAACTCTTGGATACAAAATACTACACTCCTTTTCAGGAAGATCCCAGCAAAAAATATGCAGAGGAATTAACACATATCATCAATAGATTTGATTCTACTTCATCTTCACTGCTGGAACTAATACCATACAACCCCCAAACAGGTACCTTCCACATGTTGCCTAAAATACATAAAGAGGGTAATCCTGGGAGGCCTATCATCTCTGGTATTGGGACTTTAAGTGAGAATATCTCAGGCTGGGTGGAGAACATTCTGAGACCCTTGGTGAGGCGCACACCCAGCTACAGTATATCCAGGACACCAAGGATATTCTTTGCAAATTGTCAGTGCTGGGCTCACTTCCGGAGGACACGATACTAGCCACCATGGATGTAGAGTGAGTCTCTCTTTTCCAACATTCCTCATGAGGATGGAATTGCAGCATGCAAATATTTCCTTCAAAAATACAATCTAGCCACAGAACCAACACTGCAATTTATCAGGTGTGTGCTCCATCACAACTATTTTTCTTTTGGGAACAATTTATACCAACAGTGTATGGGCAGCGCCATGGGACGCAAAATGTCCCCGCAATATGATAACCTATTTATGGCAAAACTAGAGGAGGGGTTTTTGTCAACTTGCTCTATTAAACCTCTTGGATACTTCGACTACATTGATAATCTGCTAATAATCTGGACAAGCTCAAACAATGATCTGCTCACGTTCCACAATAACAAGTACTACCCAACCATCAAGCTCACCCTCAACTTTTCAAAGTCCCAAATACATTTTCTGGACATGACCATATACATCAAGGACAACGCCATACAAACATCAATTTACCATAAGCCCACAGGACGCCCGGCATATCTTAGGCCCCTTTCACGCATCAGGTTTTTGCCGTTAGGCACAATCTGGCAAATTTTTAAAAAAAACTGATCCAGCAAAAGTTGCTGCTGGATCCGTTTTTTTCTCATAGACTTGTATTAGCGCCAGATTTCGATGGATGGCCTAACGTTTCATCCATTTTTTGGCGGATCCGTTCAAAATTAGTTTTCTGACGGCTGGAGAAAATGTACAGAGGAATGTTTTTGGGGCCGGCGAAAAAACACACAGCGATGGATCCAAAGAAAAATGTATGAAACGTGAGGTGAAATGATGGATCCGGTGACCGTTTCCTTTTTTTTTAAAAGAAATAATGCATTTTTCATTCTGGAAACTCTCTCTCTCTCTTTCAACAAGAAGTACAAACTCCATCAAACTGTCATCGCTGGAGGAGTCTCGAACATCATCTGTCAGGCAAAGCTTCATGTGGCTACGGTGTACCAACTTGGTTGTCTGTTCATTCTCTCTAGAGATATTAGAGATTTCTGCTTCAGGCAGAGGGATAGCTCGAACTACGCATGGGCAAGTCTCCCACTTCTCATCCAGTTTGCTGGTGCGATGATTCTTCTTAAGCCAAACTCAATCTCTCACTGTCAGGGGTTTTGCTTTGGCATTCAAGCTGGTTCGCTTCTTTTCTCTGACCAATGACTTTAATTTTCTCTTTCAAAATGACATTACCTTCTTCTAGTCGTCGCTGATGCTCTTTGATCCAATCAGTGTGTGGTAGAGGGTTGACTATCTCTGTAACTTGCAGATCCAAGGCAACATTTGCTGGTAGTCTTCCTTCTCTACCAAACAAGAAAAAAGGCATATACCCAGTGGAACAACGGACATTGTTATTGTAGAGATAGACCAATTCTAACAGTAGATTTGGCAAATCAGTTATTTGCTGAGCAGGTATTGCACGTAGCATGCCAATTAGAGTCTGGTTCATCTGCTCACATAGACCATTAAACTGAGGAGGATATGCAATTGTTCTCACTTTTTTACAGCCATAGATGGTATACAGTTCTTGAAAACAATTCAGATTCAAATGCAGCACCTCTATCAGTTAAGATCTTTTCTGGATACCTATAAGGTTTCACAAAAGTCTAAGAGAAAAGATTTTGCTGTACTACTATGGTAAATGTTGTACAGGGATCGATGATAGTCCGAGAGTAGGAGACTCCAGTTACACTAGGCTGTAGCTTCACATAATCCAATGCAACCAACTACGATGGCTTGTGAGTGACTATTGGATGCACCAGCGCTTTCTGGTCAGAGCTTTCTCCATGTCTCAAGGTACAAGCGGTACATTCACGGCATCCTTTTTAATGTCATTTCTCATCCCGAACCAATAGAATCTCTTGGATGTTTTCTTCAGTATTGATCTAACCAAAATGTCCGGATTGGTTATGATAGGCTTCCAAGACAATGTTGGCATTTTGCCTTGGTACGACAATCTGGATTACTTGCTCATGGATAGTTTGAACAATGGCACTTTGAACCAGCAGTCCTCCTTCAAAGAATAGCCATTTCTACTGTCTCAAGAGTCTACTCAACTCAATGTTCCTGCAGCTGCCCTGGTCTCCATGGAGTCTGTTCTTTACAGTGAAGATGTTCCTTAGAGCATTCAGCACTCTACTCTCTTTCTGGATTTTCAGCCATTTTGCACATCAGTCGGGCTCCTTGCTTTACAGATAATTGGTGTAAATCTGGCTTTACCAATAGGATGCCGGGATAGCGTGTCAGCATTGGTGTTATATTTTCTTGCTCTATATTTGATAGTGAATTGGTAACTTGCCAGTCGTGATGCCCATCTCTGTTCTAGGTCTCACAGTTGGGCTGTGTTCAGTTGCAATAACCGGTTGTTGTCTGTGAAGGCTATGAAAAGAGTAGCCCCCAAGTATTTTCTGAACATCTCTGTCACTGCACATATTCATGCAAGGAACTCAAGCTTGAAGGAATTGTTGTTCTCTGTATTTTTCCCTGTTGGTCTGAGGTCTGAACTTGCATAGGCAATTACCTTCTCCTTACCATCTTAAACTTGTGCAAGGACAGCACCTAGTCCTTTCTTACAAGCATCAGTATAAAGGTGAATTGGACAGTTGTAGTCAATATATGCCAAGATAGGAGCCTCTGTCAACATTTTCTTCAAGTCCTCAGTCAAGGTGATCAACTGACTCTTTCCTGTCTGATGTGCAGAATGACCTCTCAACAGCTCTTGCAGGGGTAAAGAAATCTAGGTGAAATTTTTGATGAAGCGGCAGTAGTATCCAGCTAATCCCAAGAAACTTCTGACTTCTCGGACAGTAGTGGAGACAGGACATTTATGGACAACGGCGATCTTTTCAGAATGTGGAACCACTCCTTCTGCACTCACTATGTGGCCTAGATATTGCACTCTGGGTTTCAATAGATGACACTTGAAGGGCTTGACTTTCAGGCCATAGCTAGTAAGAGTCTTAAAAACATCTGACAGGTGCTCAAGGTGTTCTTCATATGTTCTGGAAAATACAATCACATCATCCAGATAAATCAGGACCATCTCAAAGTTCTTATGTCCTAGGCAGTATTCCATTAGCCTTTGGGAACTTTCTGGAGCATTGCACAGTCCAAATGGCATAAAATTGAATTGAAACAGACCCATACGTGTTGTGAAGGCTGTTTTATCTCGGTGTTCTGGGATTACAGGTACTTGCCAATACCCACTGGTCAGGTCAAATGCTGAGAAGAATGCAGATGACTTTAATGCTGCAAAAGATTCCTCAATACATGACATGGGGTAGTGTAATAATTATAGGGGTTAATTCAGGAGACTCTTTGCGTGGAACAAGACAACAGGACACAGTTTTATAAGTGGTAAAGTTTATATTATCACACGGTGATTCAAACAGGTGCAGAGAGAAACTCAAGTCCACAACTCTTGGTGCAAATAATAAACGCAGCTTAGCAGTCAATAGGAAACTTCAGAGGTAGATGCAAACAAACAGAAAGTCTATGAAGCGCAGTTATTCTTGAGGAAACTTGACACGAATAGATCCTTGACTTAGTCCAGACACAGATAGATAAGCTTATAAGGCAGTTCAAATCATATCTTAGCTCAACCAGGGAGGCCTGGTTAATAGTCTCAGGTTATTGCAGAGCAGCACAGCTTACATGTCCAGCAAACGCAGATGGAAGGAGGATTACTGAACACTGGTGTATTCAGCAGGAACTCAGAGCAGAGTGGCAGGATCTCCAACACAGGTTCACAGGAGCAGGTGCAGGTGCAAGGCCAGGGAGTAATCAGGAGCTGGATGCAAAGCAGAATAATCTAGCACAGACTGAAGGCTGGGGTGGAGTTTTATAGCAGGAAGACAAGTGCACATGAGACCAAAAACGCCATGTTGGAAAAGGGCAGTAATGCACAAAAGGTAAAAAATGTTCAGAGTCCTGACATTACTCCTTCCTTAGAAGCGGCCTCAGGATGATCCTGGACCTGGTTTCTCAGGGAATCACTGATGAAAACGAGAAATCTTCTGTTGGGCATTGATGTTTTCCACAGGTTCTCAAGAGTCTTCCTCAGGGGGATATCCCTGCCATCTTATCAGATATTGGAGCCGATTCCTGCGAATCCTGGAATCAATAATTTCCTCCACCACAAATTGTTCTTGCCCATTAATCAACACAGGCTGCGGAGGTGGCACAACACGTCCCTGGAAGGTATTAGGAGATACAGGCTTTAGTAAAGATACATGAAAAACTGGGTGTACCTTCATTGTCCTAGGTAGCTTCAGCCGGCAGGCCACAGAGCTCACAATACCGTTGATCTTGAAAGGGCCAATGAATTTCTGTCCAAGTTTTTGTGAAGGAACGTTTAACTTCAGATTCTTAGTTGCTAACCACACAGAATCTCCTACCTTGAACATGGGTGCAGGTTTACGTAATCTATCAGCCGATCTCTTATAACGTTCTTGAGCCGTGGTCAGGGATTCCTTCAGAACCTCCAGATTTTGTCTCATCGCAGTCAGCCTTTCCTCCACTGCTGGAACCGGAGAATTAATTGGAGACCTAGGTAAAATACACGGATGATAACCCAGATTGGCAAAGAAAGGTGTAAATTTAGTGGAGGCGCTCTGAGAATTATTATATGAAAATTCGGCTAACGGCAACAACTCCAACCAATCATCCTTGAGATGGCTGACATAGCATCTTAGATATTGTTCCAGCGTCTGGTTGGTACACTCAGTCTGACCATTTGTCTGGGGATGGTAAGCAGAAGAGAGACAGACATTAATATTGAGTGCAGAGCAAAACCCCTTCCAGAATCTTGAAGTGAACTGTACTCCACGGTCAGAGATGATCTCATCCGGCACCCCATGCAACCGAAAGACATTCTGTATAACCAAGGTCACTGTATCTTTAGCTGAAGGGAGGCCGGTGCACGGAACAAAATGAGCAGCTTTGGTCAGGCGATCAGCTACCACCATGATTGTATTCATGCCCCCCGATGTAGGCAGCTCCACAATAAAGTCCATTGATATAGACCCCCAAGGGCAGAATGGAACAGGTAATGGTTGTAGAAGACCCGTAGGTGCCACATGAGGAGTCTGGTAACGGGCACATACCTCGCAAGAGAGAACATAGTCCTTGGTATCCTTCAGGCAAGTTGGCCACCAGAAGAATCGGCTCAGGAACTCTTGTGTCTTCTGTACCCCCCTGTGACCAGCCAAGTTGGAGTCATGTACCAACTTGAGGATCTGCAGATGGATGACCACCGGGACGTAGATACGTCGATCTCTGAACCACATGCCACCCTTAAAGACAAGATTAATATCCACAGGTGGGTTGGCCAGAAATACATCACCTTCATAGGCCTCGCTGCACTCCTTCCACAAGTCCTGATCGTGGATAACTCTGATGAAATTGGCATCAGATAGAATGGTCTTGGACGGGGCTCCAGGTACGGAATCCGCAGCATGGATTCGGGATAAAGCATCAGCCTTCCCATTACGAGAACCTGGACGGTACGAGATAACAAAGTTAAATTGATTTAAGAATAAGTTCCAATGAGCCTGACGAGGAGAAAGACATCTAGCGGATCTAAGGAACTCTAGATTGCGATGGTCAGTTAGCACTATGATCTGTTGTGCAGCTCCTTGCAGATGATGCCTCCATTCTTTGAAAGCCGCAATAATAGCCAGCAATTCCTTGTCTCCCACGTCGTAATTCTTCTCTGCTGAGGTTAGTCTACGGGAAAAGAAAGCACAAGGATGTAGCAGACCCTTCTCTCCAGTTCTTTGGGAGAGAATAGCCCCCAAAGCATTATCAGAAGCGTCCACCTCCACAATGAAAGGATGTATTGGATCTGGGTGTATCAACAGCAGTGCTGATGTGAAACAGATCTTCAGCTGATCAAAAGCTTCTTCAGCCTGTGATGACCACTTAAAGGGCTTTTCCTTCTTTGTCAAGGAAGTAATGGGACGGACAATATCAGAAAAATTTCGAATGAAGCGTCTGTAGAAATTTGCAAAACCAATAAAACGTTGGACCTCCTTAACGTTCTTGGGTGCCGGCCAGTCAAGGATAGCCTGAATCTTACCAGATTCCATGTTCAGCCCCTGGGGAGAGATGATATAACCCAAGAACTGTATCTCAGAATGATGGAACTCGCATTTCTCCGGCTTGATATACAGTTGGTTCTCTTTCAGACGTCTTAAAACAGTTTTGACATGTTCTTCATGTTCCTGTAGAGAGTCAGAAAAGATTAGTATATCGTCCAAATAGATCACCACAAACTGGTCCAACAAATCTCTGAAGATGTCATTAACAAGGTGTTGAAATGCTGCAGGGGCGTTACAAAGCCCGAAGGGCATCACAAGAGATTCAAAGTGTCCATACCGGCATCTGAATGCTGTCTTCCACTCATCCCCTGGACGAATACGCACCAAATTATAAGCCCCACGAAGATCCAGCTTAGAGAACACCTTAGCATGGCGGACTCTTTCCAGTAATTCGGGAATCAGAGGCAAAGGGTAACGGTTTCGTACGGTTACCTTATTGAGTTCCCGATAGTCAACACAGGGTCTCAGGGTCCCATCCTTCTTCTTTACAAAAAAAATGGGTGCCCCTGCTGGTGAGGAAGAAGGACGTATGAAGCCTTTGGCCAAATTTTCATCAATATACTCCTTTAAGGCTTGAAGCTCAGGTGCCGCCAAAGGGTATACGTAACCAAAAGGAATATCTGCCCCAGGAAGCAACTCAATGGAACAGTCATAATGCCTGTGTGGAGGAAGCTGATCTGCATTCTTCTTGTCACAGAGGTCAGAGAACTCTTCATATGCTGGAGGTAAAGAAAATACCTGTACATGTGGTTCCGTAGCAGTGGACTCAGGGACAGCATCTGTTAACGCTGAGTTGCTCCTTGTTGGAAAGATAATCTCCTTTGTCTCCCAGTTGATAATTGGGTTCTGAGAACGCAACCAAGGAATGCCTAAAATCACAGGAAAATGAGGAGAAGAAATTAGCAAGAAAGAAAGTTGCTCCTGATGATTAGGCTCCAACAAAATTTCAAGGGGTACGGTCTCCTGATCCACAGGCCCAGAGATTAAAGGTGACCCATCCACTGTTTCCATGGTAATTGGAGAGGCTCTTTGCTGAATTTTAATACCATGTTCCTTGGCAAATGCGATATCCATGAAATTGCCACCTGCACAAGAGTCAATCATAGCTGAACTGGAAATCCACTGTCCTGAACACAGGATCTTAATAGGGAGAGAACAGTGAGAGTTCTTTTCCTTCAGCTCCTTGGGGGGTGAAGTCATAGAAAGTGAATGGAATACAGCGTTTAAAGGCAGGCTACATTCAGAGATGTCAGATTCATCATCACAGTTGTCATACTCCCCTATTGCTGCTAGCACCTTGTTAGGCCGTCTAGGACACTTAGGACAATTGATCAAGAAGTGGTCAGACTGGTCGCAGTAGAAACATAGACTTTCACGAAGGCGATGCTCCCGGCGCTCATTGATCTCGCGTCTCTGAATGGAATCAATTTGCATGGGCACCTCCTCCACTTCCCGAGATGTTTTACCTGCAGGCTCTTTGGAAGGAAGGGAAAAGTTAGAAATACGGTTATATGCAGCAAATTTCTCCTGCCTACGCTCAGTAAGGCGAATGTCTATGCGCACAAAATGCTGTATAAATGACTCTAGTTCTTGTGGTGACTCCGAGTGAGCTAGTTCATCTTTTATAATACTAGACAGACCCCTTTTAAAAATAGGCAATTGTGCATAACTGTCCCAATTGGTATCTACCGCCAATCTCCTGAATTCAGTGCCATACTCAATAACAGAACGTTTAGCCTGGCGTAAAGACAACAAAGCAGATTCAGCGGTTGCACGGCGATTAGGGTCATCAAACATTAATGCCATAGCGGCCAAGAAATCATCCAAGTCTTTTAACCGTGGGTCACGAGACTCAATCATCGGATTCGCCCAGGCGAGCGCTCGTGAGATCAGTAGCATTATTACACACAATACTTTGGATCTATCAGTAGGAAAACTGTCAGCATGCACATCAAAATATAGCATACATTGATTCACAAAGCCACGAAATTTGTCGCGATCACCATTAAATCTGAATGGGGCAACTTAGGTGGGCTAGCTGGTGGCGGTTGCCCAGAGGGTAAAGTCACTTGTGCAGCTATTTGCGTGCTTATGTCCTGAAAAGCCCGTCCATACTGGGACTCTATGCCAGCAAGTTTGTTTTCCTGGGCTGCCATGCGATTGCTTAAGTCCTGCAAAGTTTGTCCAAACACTTGTTGATTGTGTTCAAAGCTCCCAAACTTCTTTTGCAGACCTTCCACATCTTTCTGCAGTGATCTAATTATGGAAAACACCTGCTTTAATCTGCTCTCTGCAGTTATTGTCCCAGCAGTCTCCCTTTTTTTATGGCTAGATTATCCTGTAATAATTATAGGGGATAATTCAGGAGACTCTTTGCGTGGAATAAGACAACAGGACACAGTTTTATAAGTGGTAAAGTTTATATTATCACACGGTGTTTCAAACAAGTGCAGAGAGAAACTCAAGTCCACAACTCTTGGTGCAAATAATAAACGCAGCTTAGCAGTCAATAGGAAACTTCAGAGGTAGATGCAAACAAACAGAAAGTCTATGAAGCACAGTTATTCTTGAGGAAACTTGACACGAATAGATCCTTGACTTAGTCCAGACACAGATAGATAAGCTTATAAGGCAGTTCAAATCATATCTTAGCTCAACCAGGGAGGCCTGGTTAATAGTCTCAGGTTATTGCAGAGCAGCACAGCTTACATGTCCAGCAAATGCAGATGGAAGGAACACGAGCAGCAGATGAAGGAGGATTACTGGAACTGGTGTATGCAGCAGGAACTAAGAGCAGAGTGGCAGGATCTCCAACACAGGTTCACAGGAGCAGATGCAGGTGCAAGGCCAGGGAGTAATCAGGAGCTGGATGCAAAGCAGAATAATCTAGCACAGACTGAAGGCTGGGGTGGAGTTTTATAGCAGGAAGACAAGTACACATGAGACCAAAGACGCCATGTTGGAAAAGGGCAGTAATGCACAAAAGGTAAAAAATGTTCAGAGTCCTGACAGGTAGACATTTTTTGTGGGTGACACTATTCAGCTTTCTATAGTCCTCACAGAGGCAGATGTTCCCGTCTTTCTTCCTCACAGCCCAGGAACTGTTAATGTCTCTGATGACATCTGTGCTTTTCATGTCCTGGATTACCTTTTTAACTGGCTGGTACTTTGATGGATGGATGGGCCGGTGTCCTTGCCGTATAGGTGGGGTGAACCAGTGGGGATGGTGTGCTGGATGACTTTCCCTTTACCAAAATCCATGGAACTCTAATTGGAGGCTTGATGTTGTTCATTCACGGCCTTCAGAACTCCACTTGTAAGGGGTGTTCTGGTCTCCCACATGAATCTCTTTCCACCATCATTTTTCAGGGGACTAACCTTTGTCTCGGCACCTTATTGACAGTTCAGAGCCTCTTGACTCAGAATATCCTGGTAGGTCAACTGACAGCTTAGCCACAATGCAGTACTTTCTCAACTTTACCTGTTGATCACTGAGATTCAGCAAGTGAATAGGGATTCTCCCTCTGGTTACCGTAGCTAGACCAGGACGGACAATTCACCATTCAGTGGGATTGGCTCCACCAGGACATCATAGTTTTAACCTTGTAGTCCTATTCGGGCTTCGCAGCAAATCACCGTCTCAGTATCTGCAGGTAAGAAAATGGGCCATCTACTCACCACCCGGGCCATACAAATGATTCCATCTAGGTCAGCAAACTCTTGGTGCCCATGCCGTAGGTGGATGGTCCTCTTTATCACTTTTCTCTCTTTGGATGGAACCAGAGTCAATTCATATTTCAGGGCATCCAGCGTTTCTTGCAGCCTGTTTTTCAAAATATTTATACACAGGACAAAAGGAGGAAATCCATCATCCTGGACATCAACAACAATCACGCCCTGTCTTGGGAGCTCTGCTTGGCTGGTTTTTATTGTAGGTTCCCAATAACCTTGCTGGGGAACAGCTTGTCCACTGCTGGCCATAACATTTATGGAGGCTTCTGGAAGGTGCAGTAACTAGTAAGGATTACAGTAGCGTTCACAGTAGGAGGATTGAATGGTGGTGACTTGCAAGCCTGTGTCGAGTAAAGCTGGGAAAGGAATTCCATCAATTTCAATAGTGATTACTAGATACCTACCAATGTATCGAGGGGCTAATTTTGAATAGTTTGGAATCAAAGAAGTGTAAGAATGCTTACAAAAATAGTGTGGACTCACCCTCCTGGGATGGCGTGCCTCCCCAGTGTGTTTTGGCTCGTTGCCTTCTTTGATTAGTTTCATTGTGACCAGATTTTTATTTATTTAAGTTGTCTCCCTTCTCCATTTTTTGCAACATTGCCTTTCTAATGTACCTATACACCATGTTTGCTTTTTCCAATGTATTCATATACTATGTTCACTCTTGCTTTTATCACTTCTTGCTTGCATTGACATCACCTTTACACTGAGTTTTCTATTTCTATGACACATCAGCACCAAGCACTTTACGGCTGACTATTGTGCATTTTATGTATAGCACTTATTAAAAAAAAAAATTCTAACATTTTTATACATTTTGCATTGTTCACTTCATCATCAATTCTTTTTTACATTGTGAATCACAACTTGGTCTGATTATATAGTTTATCCATTACTTTTGGCCATTAGTTAAATTTTTTTTTGGATGTGCAGCCTTAGTTTTAACCCCTTAACGACCGCCGATACGCCTTTTAACGGCGGTATTTAAGGGTACTTATACCACAGCGCCGAATAGCGAATAGCGCCGCCCAGAGTCAGATTTTCTCTGGGGTCTTAGTTGCCGAGGGTAGCCGAGACCCCAGAGAACATGATTCGGGGGGTTTTACCGACCCCCGGGTTGCAATCGCCTGTAATTAACCGTTTACCGGTGGCCGCAAAAAAAAAAAAAGCGATTTCCCATTTAATTTCTCTGTCCTCCGATGTGATCGCACATCAGAGGACAGAGAAATGGGGTCCCCGATTGCCCCCCGATTCTCACCCATCTCCTCCGGTGCTCCTCGTGGCTCCCGATGGATGCCGCCATCTTGTCCTGGCAAAATGGCGGGCGCATGCCCAGTGTGCCCGCCGGCTGGCACCCGGAAGATCTTTGGGGTCTCGGGGCAGCCGAGACCCCAAAGAACATGATAGGAGTCGGTTTTTACCAACCCCTGTTTTGCGATCGCCGGTAGTTAACTATTAATGGCGGCCCGCAAAAAAAAAGAAAAGAAAAACGATGTCAATCTCTGTCCTCTGATGTGATCGCACATCAGAGGATAGAGAAATAGGGGGATCGGGGACCCTGTTATACTTACCAGTGTGCCTGGGTCCTCCTGCGTCCCCTCCTGGCCGCCGGCTTCTTCCTCCGGTAAGAAAATGGCAGGCGCATGCGCAGTGCACACCCCATGATCTGCAGGCCGGCAACTAGAGGAGTTGGGATAAAGTTAGGGTTAGGGCTAGGGTTAGGGTTGGGGCTAAAGTTAGGGTTAGGGCTAGGGTTAGGGCTAGGGTTAGGGCTAGGGTTGGGGCTAAAGTTAGGGTTAGGGCTAGGGCTAGGGTTGGGGCTAAAGTTAGGGTTTGGGCTAAAGTTAGGGTTAGGGTTGGGGCTAAAGTTAGGGTTAGGGTTAGGGTTGGGGCTAAAGTTAGGGTTAGGGTTGGGGCTAAAGTTAAGGCTAGGATTTCGCTGTGATATCGCTGGTTGGAACTAGAAGTCCGGAACTTTATTTGGTCGTCAGGTCGGCGTGTATCGTCGTGTTTGACATCAAAAGCAACGACGCCAGCAACGAGCATAGGGGGCGTGGCAGCATCTCCTTCTAGCCAGGTAGGCGTGTTGCATTCCAAATGGAGACGCCCTCAGCCGCGACGTCCCTCCAATGGTAGCTGGGCATCTCCCTGTGAACGCTGATAGGCCACAGCGGGATCATCGGTAGCTGCGTTCCAAAATATAAACCGCGACTCTACTCCTTTGCAATCACTTGTGCGTCCTCCGCCATCTACGAGCCTCTCGTGAGCGTCCTGTTTGGAAATCCAGAACTCTGCATCGTCTTCGTTCTCTATATCTCTTTCAGCTCATCAACGGTAAGTATATCTTTGTGGTGTTAGTTTCATCTGCCATGCAGCAATGCTAATTTATGTGTATTGTAAAGTGATGTATACTACATCTCTGCAGAGATCTGTTTGAGCTTGCAAGTTTGTTAACAAATACGCTTTTGCGCTGGCTGGCAGCCACTTTGAGCTTTCACTATATGGAAAGGTAAACAAATACGTTTTTACGCTGGCTGGCAGCCATTTTTAGCTTTTGCTTTATGAAAAGTGTATTGTAGAGTGATGTATACTACATCTCTGCAGAGATCTGTTTGAGCTTGCAAACAAATACTTTTTTGCACTGTAGTATTGGCCGTTAGTGGTCATTACTGGGTAACAAGGATTTGGTGATGTGGTGTGTTAAGATGTTAAGATGTTCACCAACAAAATGGCCACTGCCAAATTAACTTTTGCCATCCACAAAATAGCCACCATTAGAATTAATACTTTTTCCACCCACAAAATGGCTGCTGACAATAGGAAAAAGCACACGGCCCATCCCATCCACATAATGGCTGCTAACAATAGGAAAAAGTACACAGCCCATCCCATCCACAAAATGGCTGCTAACCATACGAAAAGCACACAGCCCAACCCATCCACAAAATGGCTGCTAACAATAGGAAAAAGCACACGGCCCATCCCATCCACAAAATGGCTGCTAACAATAGGAAAAGCACACGGCCCATCCCATCCACAAAATGGCTGCTAACAATAGGAAAAAGCACACGGCCCATCCCATCCACAAAATGGCTGCTAACAATAGGAAAAAGCACACGGCCAATCCCATCCACAAAATGGCTGCTAACAATATGAAAAGCACATGGCCCATCCCATCCACAAAATGGCTGCTAACAATAGGAAAAAGCACACGGCCCATCCCATCCACAAAATGGCTGCTAACAATAGGAAAAGCACACGGCCCATCCCATCCACAAAATGGCTGCTAACAATAGGAAAAAGCACACGGCCCATCCCATCCACAAAATGGCTGCTAACAATAGGAAAAGCACACGGCCCATCCCATCCACAAAATGGCTGCTAACAATAGGAAAAAGCACACGGCTCATCCCATCCACAAAATGGCTGCTAACAATAGGAAAAGCACACGGCCCATCCCATCCACAAAATGGCTGCTAACAATAGGAAAAAGCACACGGCCCATCCCATCCACAAAATGGCTGCTAACAATAGGAAAAGCACATGGCCCATCACTTTTTTGCTTGCTGTAACTTAACTATTTCTTTCTTTTTTTCAGATGTCTGCCAATGACCAAGACTTTGTTTGGGCACTCATCAATATGTACCGCTCCCTGCCCTCCTTGTGGAAGATCAAGTCTGCGGATTACAGCAACCGCTACAAAAAGAAAGCTGCGTATGAGAAGCTGGTGGACCTCTACAAGGAGCATCATCCCACTGAGACGGTGGATGAAAACATTGTGCGGAAGAAGATCCAGGCTCTCCGCACAGTGTACAAAAAAGAAATGAACAAGGTCGAAAAGTCCATGAAGTCTGGGGCCGGAACCGACGACGTCTATGTGCCCAAGTTGTGGTACTATGACCTGCTGGCGTTCACTCGGGACCAGGAAATCCCTCGCCCGTGCCAGACAGTGACAAGCCTTTGTGCGCCATCTGCCGAAGAGATCCTGCCCGAGTCTCCTGACGAGCATGTAAGTACCCCCTAGCTTCCCTTCTTGTAGCATGCCGTGTGTCTTGTATGTTTATGAGACTGCACAGTTTCCAATAAGAATAATTCACGTTTTTCATGTTTAATCCCCCAGATAATAACAGTTGCCACTTCCTGTTCAGTTAAGTATGTCCAAACAGTCCTTCCCTTCCTTTAAATGCTGTCTTATTTCAAAAGTCTATAACATAAATTTACATTTTGTGTCTTCCGCACATTCGTACAGTATAGCCGGCAAAAGTTCAGCCCAGCTCTGTAAGCTCTGTAACCCCTGTGGTTTGCTACCTAGATAACTGTTCCTCATAGCTTCCCATGGACGGGCATAGAGGTGTTGGGGAGGTGGGGGCTCTCTAGGACTGATTTGTTTGTATGTTATTGACTTTTTATTTTTTTTTCCCTGTACTCGCAGGTGCCTCCACAACAGCTCGAAACACCGGAAGGGAACGATGACCAGACCCCTCAGTCCTCCATAAGCCCATGTGTCGAGGAGCAGACACGTCCACAGCGGCCATCTCGCAAAAGAAAGGCGACTGCGGGCACACCTGTGGATCTCCTGGCACTGGCCAACAACATTATGACCCGCATGCCACAACCCAGCTCACCGGATTCCCATCCTTCGTTGCGGAACAGTTAAACAGATTGGACGTTACCCAGCGAACGCACGCGGAGAGATTAATGTTTGAGGTTTTGAACGCGGCAGCCACTGGCAAAATGAGTGAGACATCAACGGTGACCATCAGCGACCGTCAGCCCAGTGACCAGTTTTATTGGGGAAACCAGCAGGAGCCCATGCACCGCACTCCTGTCCGCAGACCTGGCCCACATCATTTGCAGTTCCGGACACCACCTCCACCCCCTTCTTTTGGTGACTTTTCGCAAGGACCTCCTACGGCCACACACCAGTACAGCGAGATGGACACCTACTATCAACATCTGTAGGGTTCTTGGCTTGAAAACAATAGAAACTTCTGTTTCATAAGCTCCGTAATCCCCTATGCCTACTCCCCTGCACTCACTGCCCGGCGCCCGCTCCGTAATCCCTTATGCCTATGCAGCCTCAATAGTAAAAATATGTCATGTCAAAAATAATAATAAAAAAAAAAAACACACCTGCTATACTCACCCTCCGCCGCCTTTCCCGCTCCCGGCACCGCTCCATTGCAAGCGGCAGCTTCCGGTCCCAGGGAAAGGCGGCAGATGGTGAGTATAGCAGGACTTCAACGGGACTTCGGAAGGTGAGTATATATATATATATTTATATGTTAATAAACTTTATAAATCCGATTAGTCCCTCCCCTACTCTGTAATCCCCTATGCCTATGCAGCATCAATAGTAAAAATATGTCATGTCAAAAATAAAAAAATAAATAAAAAAAAACCAAACAAAACACCTGCTATACTCACCCTCCACCGCCTTTCCCGCTCCCGGGACCGCTCCATTGCAAGCGGCAGCGTCCGGTCCCAGGGAAAGGCGGCGGATGGTGAGTATAGCAGGACTTCAACGGGACTTCGGAAGGTGAGTATATATATATATATATTTATGTTAATAAACTTTATAAGTCCGATTAGTCCCTCCCCTACTCTGTAATCCCCTATGCCTATGCAGCATCAATAGTAAAAATATGTAATGTCAAAAATAATAAACAAATATTTATTTTTTAAAGTCTCTATACTACGTGGCTCTGTGGCTGGGCAATATACTACATCGCTGGGCAATATACTACGTTGCTGGCCAATATACTAAGTGGCTGGCCAATATACTACGTGGCTGGGCAATATACTACGTGACTGGGCAATATACTACATGACTGGGCAATATACTACGTAGCTGGGCAATATACTATGTGGCTGGCCAA
This sequence comes from Ranitomeya variabilis, assembly GCF_051348905.1. Taxonomy (NCBI): domain Eukaryota; kingdom Metazoa; phylum Chordata; class Amphibia; order Anura; family Dendrobatidae; genus Ranitomeya; species Ranitomeya variabilis. Next base: position 885,583,855 of record NC_135233.1, read on the forward strand.
TATACTACGTGGCTGGGCAATATACTACGTGACTGGGCAATATACTACATGACTGGGCAATATACTATGTAGCTGGGCAATATACTATGTGGCTGGGCACTATAGTACGTGACTGGGCAATATACTACATGACTGGGCAATATACTACGTAGCTGGGCAATATACTGTGTGGCTGGCCAATATACTACGTGGCTGGGCAATATACTACGTGACTGGGCAATATACTACATGACTGGGCAATATACTATGTAGCTGGGCAATATACTATGTGGCTGGGCAATATAGTACGTGACTGGGCAATATACTACATGGCTGGGCAATATACTACGTGGCTGGGCAATATACTACGTGGGCTGTGCAATATACTACGTGGACATGCATATTCTAGAATACCCGATGCGTTAGAATCGGGCCACCATCTAGTATATATATATATATATATATATAGAGAGAGAGAGAGAGGAAGAAAGAGAGAGAGATGAAAATTATGAAAGCGCAAGGGCAGAGGATGCTGCGGACTCCCAGGATTCATATGTTTGATACAGAAGCAGAGTATGTGCATAGATAGATATATATTTATGTAGACATCGAGACAGAAAAAGGAATTGCATGGGTCATCAACAAAATGGTACACGAGAGCACATCAACCCAAAAAAATGTATTCCATAATACATGGTACAAGTACACGAGAGCACATCAACCCAAAAAAATGTGTTCCATAATACATGGTAAAAGTAATGGCTACAGTTACGCTACTGCTGGAGATGCTGCCATGGGACAGCCCCTGGCCCATTGAAAAAGTCACAGTACTTCTCTGTTATGATCCGGTGGTAGGATCTCAAAACTGACCTGACACATATGACCAGAATATAGGACAAGTTCTGGGGATGTGGAAGCTATACTGACCGCAATCCTGATCCTATCCACAAACACTAAAGGCAGCTGTGGAGCGTTCCTAAAATCCTAGACGCCTCGTTCACAGCCTGAGAAACTGACTACCCCTAGAGAGAAAGCAAAGACCTCACTAGCCTCAGAGAAATAACCCCAAAGTTATAGTCAGCCCCCCACAAATAATAACGGTGAGTTAAGGGGAAAAGACAAACGTAGAAATGAAACAGGTTCAGCAAATGAGGCCCGCTAACACTAGATAGACTGAAAATAGATAGGAGTCTGTGCGGTCAGTACAAAAACTATCAAAAATAAACCACGCAGAGAATACAAGAACCCCCACACCGACTCACGATGTGAGGGGCGCACTCTGCACCCCAGAACTAACCAGCAAGCGAAAAATCACATATAAGCAAGCTGGACTGAACTCATTATATACAGAGAAACGTTTTCAAGGAAATAATGAGCGAAATGAACAAACAAACTTAACTTCTCCAGCAGGAGACTGGTCACAAGGAATATTCAGGAGCTCTCAGAAACAGGACTGAATACACCGACAGCAGGCAACAACTGAAGGTCCAGGTGGAATTAAATAGGGACCAGTCATAGCAGGAAATGAGGCAACTGAGCCCTGCTACAGACCCGCAGTATCGCTAAAGACCACCAGAGGGAGCCCAGATGGAATTCACAACAGTACCCCCCCCTTGAGGAGGGGTCACCGAACCCTCACCAGAGCCCCCCAGCCGATCAGGACGAGCTGAATGAAAGGCACGAACCAAATCGGCCGCATGGACATCAGAGGCGACAACCCAGGAATTATCCTCCTGACCATAGCCCTTCCACTTAACCAAGTACTGAAGCTTCCGTCTCGAAACACAACAATCCAAGATCTTCTCCACCACATACTCCAATTCTCCCTCGACCAAGACAGGAGCAGGAGGATCAACAGAAGGAACCACAGGCACCACATATCTCCGCAACAATGACCTATGGAACACATTGTGAATGGCAAACGAAGCTGGGAGGTCCAAACGAAATGACACAGGGTTGAGAATTTCCAAAATCTTATAAGGACCGATGAAACGAGGCTTGAACTTAGGAGAGGAAACCTTCATCGGAACATAACGAGAAGACAACCATACCAAATCCCCCACACGAAGTCGGGGACCCACACAGCGACGGCGGTTAGTAAAGCGCTGAGCCTTCTCTTGTGACAACGTCAAATTGTCCACCACATGGTTCCAAATCTGCTGCAACCTATCCACCACAGAATCCACCCCAGGACAGTCAGAGGGCTCGACCTGACCCGAGGAGAAACGAGGATGAAAACCAGAATTGCAAAAGAAAGGTGAAACCAAAGTAGCAGAACTAGCCCGATTATTGAGGGCGAACTCAGCCAATGGCAAAAAAGTCACCCAATCATCCTGATCAGCCGAAACAAAACATCTCAAATAAGTTTCCAAGGTCTGATTAGTTCGTTCGGTTTGGCCATTCTTCTGAGGATGGAAGGCCGAAGAAAAAGACAATTCAATGCCCATCTTGGCACAAAAGGACCGCCAAAATCTGGACACAAACTGGGATCCTCTGTCAGACACAATGTTCTCCGGAATACCATGTAAACGAACCACATTCTGAAAAAACAGTGGTACCAAATCGGAGGAGGAAGGCAGCTTAGGCAAGGGTACCAAATGGACCATTTTAGAAAAACGATCACAAACCACCCAGATGACAGACATTCTCTGAGAGACAGGAAGATCTGAAATAAAATCCATGGAAATATGCGTCTAAGGCCTCTTCGGGATAGGCAAAGGCAAAAGCAATCCACTGGCACGAGAACAGCAAGGCTTGGCCCGAGCACAAATCCCACAGGACTGCACAAAGGAACGCACATCCCGCGACAAGGAAGGCCACCAAAAGGATCTCGCCACCAAATCCCTGGTACCAAAAATCCCAGGATGACCCGCCAACACCGAAGAATGAACCTCGGAAATAACTCTACTGGTCCATCTGTCCGGGACAAACAGTCTCTCCGGTGGACAACGGTCAGGTCTATTGGCCTGAAACTCCTGCAACACTCGTCGCAGATCAGGAGAGATGGCAGACAAAATCACCCCCTCTTTGAGGACACCAGTCGGTTCAGAAACTTCCGGGGAGTCAGGTACAAAACTCCTAGAAAGGGCATCAGCCTTCACGTTTTTCGAACCCGGAAGATATGAAACCACGAAATTGAAACGAGAGAAAAATAGCGACCATCGAGCCTGTCTCGGATTCAACCGTTTGGCAGACTCGAGATAAGTCAAATTCTTGTGATCCGTCAAGACCACCACACAATGCTTGGCTCCCTCAAGCCAATGTCGCCACTCCTCAAATGCCCACTTCATTGCCAACAACTCTCGATTACCAACATCATAATTCCGCTCGGCAGGCGAAAACTTTCTTGAAAAGAAAGCACATGGTCTCATCACAGAGCCATCAGAGCTTTTCTGCGACAAGACAGCCCCTGCTCCAATCTCAGAAGCATCAACCTCGACCTGGAAAGGAAGAGAGACATCGGGCTGGCGCAAGACAGGAGCCAAAGAAAAGCGACGTTTCAGCTCCTGAAAGGCCTCCACGGCCGCAGGAGACCAATTAGTCACATCAGAACCCTTCTTGGTCAAATCCGTCAAAGGTTTAACCACACTAGAAAAATTAGTGATGAAGCGACGGTAAAAATTAGCAAAACCCAAGAACTTCTGAAGACTCTTCACAGATGTAGGTTGAGTCCAGTCATGTAGCCTGGACCTTGACTGGATCCATCTCAATAGTAGAAGGAGAAAAAATAAAGCCCAAAAAGGAAACCTTCTGGACTCCGAAGAGACATTTAGAGCCCTTCACAAACAAGGCATTGGCACGCAGGACCTGAAATACCATCCTGACCTGCTTTACATGAGATTCCCAATCATCGGAAAAGACCAAAATATCATCCAGGTACACAATCATAAATCTATCCAGATACTCTCGGAAAATGTCGTGCATGAAGGACTGAAACACAGAAGGGGCATTAGAGAGCCCAAAAGGCATCACCAAGTACTCAAAATGGCCTTCGGGCGTATTAAATGCTGTTTTCCATTCATCGCCCTGCTTTATGCGCACAAGTACGCTCCTCGAAGATCTATCTTGGTGAACCAACTGGCCCCCCTAATCCGGGCAAACAGATCAGACAACAGTGGCAAGGGGTACTGAAATTTGACCGTGATGTTATTTAGAAGGCGATAATCAATACAGGGTCTCAGAGAACCATCCTTCTTGGCCACAAAAAAGAACCCCGCACCCAAAGGGGACGAGGACGGGCGAATATGCCCCTTCTCCAAGGACTCCTTTATATAACTCCGCATAGCAGTATGTTCTGGTACAGATAAATTAAAAAGTCGTCCCTTAGGGAACTTACTACCAGGAATCAGATTTATAGCACAATCACAATCCCTATGACAAGGTAGGGCATTGGATCTGGGCTCATCAAATACATCCTGGTAGTCCGACAAAAATTCAGGGACTTCAGAAGGAGTAGAAGAAGCAATTGACACCAAAGGAGCATCGCCATGAATTCCCTGGCAACCCCAACTTGACACAGACATTGCTTTCCAATCCAGGACTGGATTATGAGCCTGCAACCATGGCAGGCCCAACACGACAACATCATGCAAATTATGTAGCACAAGAAAGCGAATCACCTCCTGATGTGCAGGAGCCATGCACATGGTCACTTGAGTCCAGTACTGAGGTTTATTCTTGGGCAATGGTGTAGCATCAATTCCCTTTAGTGGAATAGGGAATTGTAAAGGCTCCAAGATAAAATACACAGTGCCTGGCAAATGACAAATCCATCAAATTCAGGGCAGCACCTGAATCCACAAAAGCCATAACTGAGTAGGATGACAGAGAGCAAATCAGAGTAACAGACAAAATGAATTTAGGTTGTACAGTAGCAATGGTGACAGACTTGGAGAATCTTTTTGTGCGCTTAGAACACTCTGAGATAACATGAGCAGAATCACCACAGTAAAAGCACAACCCATTCTGACGTCTGTGGTTTTGCCGTTCAACTCTGGTCAGAATCCTGTCGCATTGCATAGGCTCAGGCTTTTGCTCAGAAAATACCGCCAGATGGCGCACAGGTTTGCGCTCCCGCAAACGCCGATCAATCTGAATGGCCAAAGACATTGACTCATTCAGACCCGCAGGCGTGGGGAACCCCACCATAACATCTTTAAGGGCTTCAGAAAGACCCTTTCTGAAAATCGCCGCGAGGGCGCACTCATTCCATTGAGTGAGCACAGACCACTTCCTAAACTTCTGACAGTAAATCTCTGCTTCATCCTGACCCTGAGAGAGAGCCAGCAAAACCTTCTCAGCTTGGTCTACCAAATTTGGTTCCTCATAAAGCACTCCAAGCGCCAGAAAAAACGCATCCACATTTAGTAATGAAGGATCTCCTGGCGCCAGAGAGAATGCCCAATCTTGGGGGTCACCACGCAACAAAGAAATAACAATTTTAACTTGCTGAACAGAGTCACCAGAGGAGCGAGGTCTTAGAGAAAGGAATAACTTACAATTATTCTTAAAGTTCAAAAACCTAGATCTATCTCCGGAGAACAGCTCAGGAATTGGTATTTTAGGCTCTGACATAGGACTGCGGACTACATAATCCTGAATCATACGTTTTAAAGCAACAACCACACATTTTATAGAGTTAATAACACGATAATGTGGAAAAAGTGTCTGGACTATTCCAACCCATCATCAAAACTAAATACATACCACACAAAGATGATACCAAGGTCGTTCATTAATTGTAGAAAAATACCAAAACTTTATTGTTTAAAATATAGTGTATGGGGGTACAGGATATGCATATGTAAAGTTGGTCACATCATAAAATGCAATACAAAAAATGGCCACGCCAAGATACGGTACCATCTATAAGAATTAACAAAAGTCAAATACAAATAAATCAAGTATAAGACACCACCCCTATAAAAGCATCCCCTTATGAGGTCAGCCAATGCTGTAATTAAGTATACTGGTATAACCACAATATTTTAAACGCTAGATGCTGGATGTTAGATTATACAGGTACATAGGTGAGCAGTCAAAATACCTAGGTATGCAGACTATTTAATGTATGAGCAACGGAATAAAGTAATGTCTACAGCTCACCCTTAGTAACCCTAATAGTTCAGCATAGTACTTTGCTATAACGATAAGTCGGAATATTTACCAGTAAGCAGGGGGGTAGGAGAGATGGACCAGTACCCAGCGCGTCCGCCCCGACGCGCGTTTCGGACCTTCCTTCTTCGGGGGGCCTGTGTGTAACCATACTAGAGCCTCTTTTATATGTCCACTGCAGCTGCGATAATCACAGCGAGAAGACCGGAAGTGATGCGCCGCACCTTCTGATGACGCGCACCTCCCCATGACAACCGAGACGCTGGAAGGCGTCGGCGTCACATGACCGCAGGTCCGAGGACACCGCTGATCACAGAAAGACGCCAAAGGCCTCCCAGGGTAACGGAAGCAGGAGGAGGCGCGCGTCAAAGTGCGGGACACCTACGGTATCATAGTCAGACCAAATTAAGAGTGAGGTATCATTTTATCAGAATCAGATCACGGAGACATAGATATAGGAACACATATAAGGTATAGTCACCCAGAATTGATACAAAGAGAAATATATATGGACCTAAATAAAGAATGTATAACCACAATTAACATAAACCGGCAAGATTATAAGTCATAGTTCACAACACCAATTCTTATATGGTTTCTCCGACTGGTCCCATATTCATACGTCTCCAGCTTCATCATAGATGTCAAATAATCACATTGTGGTTGAGAGAGCAATTAGCTCATATTATTCGAGGCTGCAAAGCGTGGTATACATAAAATTCCATGTAACACTATAATTAAAAAGTGAATAAAAACAAAAATTAAAAATATTGCATAAAGAGGCTGATTACAAATATGCAAATGCCAAGGCAAAAGATAAAGTGGTATTAATAACAGGCTACCGATCATAAAAATGGGGTAAAACTTATATTTTCATTGAGTCCAGATGGATGGACCGTATCAAGGGTCCAAATCCATCTGGACTCCATTTGTGCCAACCTCTTAGACGCATCACCACCCCGGATCCCAACCTCCAACATATCGATGGCTCGAACCCTCAAGAGACTCCCATCGCAATCATGATATTCCCTAAAATGGCGCGGGAGCGTTTTTAACATGGATATGTCCTCCTGGGTCGCTGCAGCTTCAATACCCCTGACGTGCTCCCTAATGCGTATTTTAAACTGTCTTGTAGTTAGGCCAACATAGATTTTCTTGCAGGGGCATACTGCATAATAGATAACATATCTATCAAAACAAGAAATCTTCTTCCTGATTTCAAATTGTCGGGAGCCACTTGCATTTGTAAATGTACAGCAAGAATCAACATTGGGGCAGGCTATGCAGCGACCACAGGGGGCACATCCATTTCTCTTTATACTGGCATTCAAAAAGGTGGTTTTAGGTTCCCCCACATAATGGCTATGTACCAGGTAATCGTGGAGATTTTTAGCTCGTCTTGCTGTAATAGATGCCCTTTCAGGCAAAAACCTGGCCACAATGGGGTCAGCTCTTAAGATATGCCAGGATCTTTCCAGTGCCCTTCTCATATGTGGGAAATGCGAGTGGAAGTTGGTCACAAAGCGGACCACCTCTTGTTCCTTATGGTCTCTCCTTCCATATAGGAGGGAACTTCTAGGCGTATGTTTAGCCCTGTTAAAGGCTTTTTTGATTTGTCGATTGCTATAATTACGTTCCCTCAATCTCTGTTTGAGATCTTCGGCTTGTACCATAAAATCGCTATCTGTGGAACACAATCTACGGAGCCGCAAAAATTGTCCGGTGGGGACCGACTGGATCATGTGACCAGGGTGGGAGGAGGCAGCATGGAGAAGTAGATTGGTAGCGGTGGGTTTTCGAAAGATGTTTGTTTGTATCTCTCCCTGCACGTCCCGTTTAAGTGTAACATCTAGGAATTCAATTTTCTCTTCATCCCATTTATAAGTAACAAAAATGTTACGGTCGTTAGTATTCAAGGATGACATAAAGACTTCAAGCTGTTCACGTGACCCCTGCCAGATCAATAAAATGTCGTCGATGTACCGCGTCCATGAAAGGACGCGGCCCACCGACGACAGTTGATCCGGCAGGGAGAGGTCCCTCTCCCACAGCCCCAGGAACAGGTTAGCATACGCAGGGGCAAATGATGCCCCCATAGCTGTTCCCTGGAGCTGCAGGAAGAAGGACCCCTTGAAGACGAAAAAATTATGGGTTAAGGTAAACCTCAATAAATCAAGGACCAATTTCCCAATTGTAGAAGGTAAGTTTGAAGTCCCTAAGAAAAATTCCACTGCCTTTAGACCGTCGTCATGGCGTATACTTGTATAAAGTGATTCAATGTCTGCCGTGACAAACATTGTATCCACATCCAGACAAATACCATCAACCTGCCTCAGCAGGTCCCCGGTGTCCTTAAGAAACGACGGTAAAGTCACAACCAAAGGCTGAAGTTTGGAGTCTATCCAGCGGTTGACATTTTCCAAAAAATTCCCCCTACCTGAAATTATAGGGCGACCAGGGGGCGTCTGCGCGTCCTTGTGGATTTTAGGTAATAAATAGAAGGTGGGAACTGTAGGTTCAGTCACCAAGAGGGCATTAGCCACTTCCTTAGTGATAGTTCCCACCTCCTTAGCATTCAAGACGATTGATCGTAGTTGTGTCACGTAGGCGGACAAGGGGTTAAATGTAAGTCTCTTATAGCATGTGGAGTTATTCAATTGGCGAAAGGCCTCCTTTTCATAGAGGACCTTTGGCCATACCACAATATTGCCCCCCTTGTCCGCCGGCTTGAACACCACGTCAGACATATCCTGAAGGACGCGCAGACGTCCCCGCTCCTCCTTCGATAGGTTATCTTGATGTATATATTGTGGAATATTTAAAAATTCCTTCGACACAATTTGTACGAACAAATCGACATTTGGGCATGATGACAATGGGGGGAATTTTTTGGATTTAGGACGTATATTTGGAGGCACCTTACCTCCCTCCGTAGTATTGTGTTCAACCGCCAGATCCTCCAAGGCGCGTAACGCTATTTGTTCTTCCTCTGTGGGGAACAATTCAATTAGATTCCCATCAAAAAAATGTTTTTTAAAAATCAAGGAGCGTGCAAAGAGATGAAGATCCTTTACCGCAGAAAAGGCGTCAAAAGGCGCCGCTGGGGAAAAGGATAGACCTTTTTTAAGCAATGCCATATCAGTAGCCGTGAAAACATGTTGGCTGAGGTTAATTACCTTTTTGTCATGTCTCTGGGACTCCGGGGAACGATATTCACGTCGTTTATACGGATGAAAGAAATCATTTTGCCTCCTCCTAAATGTCCCTGACCTAGTGGTCATGGATGTTCCAGATGTTTCCGAAAGGTCACTCAGTGATGACACCGATGACTGGGAGGGGATACGTTTCATATTTGATTCTTGAGATATCGCCTTCCTCCACAAGTAAACACGTTTGTTTTCATAATCACGAAGGTCTCTATTAAGTTTACTCAGCTGTGTATCATGAATCCTCTTTACCACACCCTCCAGTGTTTTTTCCATCTGCCCACTAAAGGTATTGAATTTTTCGGGAGTGCAAGTCGCCTTTAAATCATCTTCCATGGTTTTAATTGATAAATCTAATTGCACAATTTTGGTACTATTGAGTTCATTAAGAAGATTCATCAGCACAACAGAGCACCCACTGCATGCCTCCTCCCATCTGGTCACAAACCCCTCGTCCTCCACCGGACCACTAGGTCAGGGACATTTAGGAGGAGGCAAAATGATTTCTTTCATCCGTATAAACGACGTGAATATCGTTCCCCGGAGTCCCAGAGACATGACAAAAAGGTAATTAACCTCAGCCAACATGTTTTCACGGCTACTGATATGGCATTGCTTAAAAAAGGTCTATCCTTTTCCCCAGCGGCGCCTTTTGACGCCTTTTCTGCGGTAAAGGATCTTCATCTCTTTGCACGCTCCTTGATTTTTAAAAAACATTTTTTTGATGGGAATCTAATTGAATTGTTCCCCACAGAGGAAGAACAAATAGCGTTACGCGCCTTGGAGGATCTGGCGGTTGAACACAATACTACGGAGGGAGGTAAGGTGCCTCCAAATATACGTCCTAAATCCAAAAAATTCCCCCCATTGTCATCATGCCCAAATGTCGATTTGTTCGTACAAATTGTGTCGAAGGAATTTTTAAATATTCCACAATATATACATCAAGATAACCTATCGAAGGAGGAGCGGGGACGTCTGCGCGTCCTTCAGGATATGTCTGACGTGGTGTTCAAGCCGGCGGACAAGGGGGGCAATATTGTGGTATGGCCAAAGGTCCTCTATGAAAAGGAGGCCTTTCGCCAATTGAATAACTCCACATGCTATAAGAGACTTACATTTAACCCCTTGTCCGCCTACGTGACACAACTACGATCAATCGTCTTGAATGCTAAGGAGGTGGGAACTATCACTAAGGAAGTGGCTAATGCCCTCTTGGTGACTGAACCTACAGTTCCCACCTTCTATTTATTACCTAAAATCCACAAGGACGCGCAGACGCCCCCTGGTCGCCCTATAATTTCAGGTAGGGGGAATTTTTTGGAAAATGTCAACCGCTGGATAGACTCCAAACTTCAGCCTTTGGTTGTGACTTTACCGTCGTTTCTTAAGGACACCGGGGACCTGCTGAGGCAGGTTGATGGTATTTGTCTGGATGTGGATACAATGTTTGTCACGGCAGACATTGAATCACTTTATACAAGTATACGCCATGACGACGGTCTAAAGGCAGTGGAATTTTTCTTAGGGACTTCAAACTTACCTTCTACAATTGGGAAATTGGTCCTTGATTTATTGAGGTTTACCTTAACCCATAATTTTTTCGTCTTCAAGGGGTCCTTCTTCCTGCAGCTCCAGGGAACAGCTATGGGGGCATCATTTGCCCCTGCGTATGCTAACCTGTTCCTGGGGCTGTGGGAGAGGGACCTCTCCCTGCCGGATCAACTGTCGTCGGTGGGCCGCGTCCTTTCATGGACGCGGTACATCGACGACATTTTATTGATCTGGCAGGGGTCACGTGAACAGCTTGAAGTCTTTATGTCATCCTTGAATACTAACGACCGTAACATTTTTGTTACTTATAAATGGGATGAAGAGAAAATTGAATTCCTAGATGTTACACTTAAACGGGACGTGCAGGGAGAGATACAAACAAACATCTTTCGAAAACCCACCGCTACCAATCTACTTCTCCATGCTGCCTCCTCCCACCCTGGTCACATGATCCAGTCGGTCCCCACCGGACAATTTTTGCGGCTCCGTAGATTGTGTTCCACAGATAGCGATTTTATGGTACAAGCCGAAGATCTCAAACAGAGATTGAGGGAACGTAATTATAGCAATCGACAAATCAAAAAAGCCTTTAACAGGGCTAAACATACGCCTAGAAGTTCCCTCCTATATGGAAGGAGAGACCATAAGGAACAAGAGGTGGTCCGCTTTGTGACCAACTTCCACTCGCATTTCCCACATATGAGAAGGGCACTGGAAAGATCCTGGCATATCTTAAGAGCTGACCCCATTGTGGCCAGGTTTTTGCCTGAAAGGGCATCTATTACAGCAAGACGAGCTAAAAATCTCCACGATTACCTGGTACATAGCCATTATGTGGGGGAACCTAAAACCACCTTTTTGAATGCCAGTATAAAGAGAAATGGATGTGCCCCCTGTGGTCGCTGCATAGCCTGCCCCAATGTTGATTCTTGCTGTACATTTACAAATGCAAGTGGCTCCCGACAATTTGAAATCAGGAAGAAGATTTCTTGTTTTGATAGATATGTTATCTATTATGCAGTATGCCCCTGCAAGAAAATCTATGTTGGCCTAACTACAAGACAGTTTAAAATACGCATTAGGGAGCACGTCAGGGGTATTGAAGCTGCAGCGACCCAGGAGGACATATCCATGTTAAAAACGCTCCCGCGCCATTTTAGGGAATATCATGATTGCGATGGGAGTCTCTTGAGGGTTCGAGCCATCGATATGTTGGAGGTTGGGATCCGGGGTGGTGATGCGTCTAAGAGGTTGGCACAAATGGAGTCCAGATGGATTTGGACCCTTGATACGGTCCATCCATCTGGACTCAATGAAAATATAAGTTTTACCCCATTTTTATGATCGGTAGCCTGTTATTAATACCACTTTATCTTTTGCCTTGGCATTTGCATATTTGTAATCAGCCTCTTTATGCAATATTTTTAATTTTTGTTTTTATTCACTTTTTAATTATAGTGTTACATGGAATTTTATGTATACCACGCTTTGCAGCCTCGAATAATATGAGCTAATTGCTCTCTCAACCACAATGTGATTATTTGACATCTATGATGAAGCTGGAGACGTATGAATATGGGACCAGTCGGAGAAACCATATAAGAATTGGTGTTGTGAACTATGACTTATAATCTTGCCGGTTTATGTTAATTGTGGTTATACATTCTTTATTTAGGTCCATATATATTTCTCTTTGTATCAATTCTGGGTGACTATACCTTATATGTGTTCCTATATCTATGTCTCCGTGATCTGATTCTGATAAAATGATACCTCACTCTTAATTTGGTCTGACTATGATACCGTAGGTGTCCCGCACTTTGACGCGCGCCTCCTCCTGCTTCCGTTACCCTGGGAGGCCTTTGGCGTCTTTCTGTGATCAGCGGTGTCCTCGGACCTGCGGTCATGTGACGCCGACGCCTTCCAGCGTCTCGGTTGTCATGGGGAGGTGCGCGTCATCAGAAGGT